>NC_044994.1:9453771-9518665 GCF_008728515.1 Papio anubis
CCGGGTTCACGCCATTCTCCTGCCTCAGCCTCCCGAGTAGCTGGGACTACAGGCGCCCACCACCTCGCCGGGCTATTTTTTTGTATTTTTTTAGTAGAGACGGGGTTTCACCGTGTTAGCCAGGATGGTCTCGATCTCCTGACCTCGTGATCCGCCCGTCTTGGCCTCCCAAAGTGCTGGGATTACAGGCTTGAGCCACTGCACCTGGCTTGTGTTTTGTTTTTTAGAGACAGAGTCTTGCTCTGTTGCCCAGGCTGGAGTGCAGTGGCCGGATCTCAGCTCACTGTAGCTCTGCCTCCCGGGTTCACGCCATTCTCCTGCCTCAGCCTCCCGAGTAGCTGGGACTACAGGCGCCCACCGCCTCGCCCGGCTAGTTTTTTGTATTTTTTAGTAGAGACGGGGTTTCACCGGGTTAGCCAGGATGGTCTCGATCTCCTGACCTCGTGATCCGCCCGTCTCGGCCTCCCAAAGTGCTGGGATTACAGGCTTGAGCCACCGCGCCCGGCCCTTATAATATTTTAAATCAACATCCCACATGCTCATTTTTTAATTTCTTTTATTTATTCATTTTTTTTTTGAGATGGGATCTTGCTCTGTCGCCTAGCAATTTAAGAGCTCTGTCATTCATTCATTCAAAAATATTTATTAAATGCCTACAATCACTAGGCCCTGAGTAGAGGCAAAGGATACCACAATAATCAGAAACAGAGATGATTCCTGCTCTTGTGCTCCCATTGTTCAGTGGTGAGATAAATATTCTCAAATCAACCACACAAATGAATGTCACTTTACTACCATGATAAGGGCTACTGTTGAATTATTCTGAGAGCTCTGCCCTGGTTCTCTGGCAGTGAAATGTCTGCAATCAGGGCTGTCCCTTTTTTCATTGGCAGCAATGATAGTGGAATTCAACTTTCCACAGGACTACGGCCCCATGGAGTATAGGGCATGGGGAAATGGTGTTTCTTAGCACTCCCCTATACGTCTAGCACCTGAGATCTTCTGTAGTGTTCTTGATCTCAAAGTGTTTATTTCCTGCCTCCCTCCATGCAAGGCACCCTTCATACTCATTCTATTAGAAGAGTGGCTAGCAGAGACTCCGTTCTCTCCACAGTGAATTTAACAGAGACTCAACCTTAAGTGAGTGTCTTTGGAGATACTAGAAGTGTAGTGACCCATACACCTTTTGAACTTTCTGCTCATAAGTAAAGCATATCCCACATGATCACTTGGCTCGATACCTACAAAAGAGATTAGGTAATCGCATATTGACTTGAGATGTTCAGCAAAGCATACCATAGGAAGTACGACTGGGATGAGGTCGGAAGGAAATCTAGACTTAATTAGACAATGAGCCAAGGGAATCATGTCTCAAGTAGAGGGAAGAGCGTATGCAAAGGCAGAAAGAAACAAAAGGGTGAGAAACGAATCTAGCATGGCTGGATCACCAAAATAGTACAAGATGAGTCTGGAAAGATGCAGGACCGTGTCACAGGAGCCCAGAGGTCACGTTTAACGTTTGAATCTTTATATCCTTGTTAGTATTTGGGGGGAGGAGCGAAGAAAGCTAATACCTACTTTGCCCTCTGAAAACATCCTTTTGGATGGAGTAGAAGGAGAAGGACAATGGAAGAGGAGAGTCACTTAGAAGACAAATATGATATCCAGGTGCAAGAAAATGGTTAGTGGGACTAGGATGGTGACAGTGATATTGGGGTAAGTGGGTGGTTTCCAGAGATTTCAAATCAATATCTCTTGGTAATATGGCAGGAGAAGGAAGTGTCCAAAAAGAGTACCCAGGTTTCTGACCTGCATAGACGACAGTGGTTCCATTCACTGAAGTACAGAACTCTACAGGAGCCCCAGTACATTTACTGCTGGGGTGGAGATGGGGGCGGGAGAGTTTGGTTTTGAAGGTGCTATGTATGTATGCAGCACTTTCCAGTATCTAAGTGAAGTTGGCAAGTACCTGACTCTCACATGGGAGTTCTGGAACAAAAATATAAATGTATGAGTCATCTGCACAGAAGAGGTTTTGCTGGGGTTCAAATTTCTCTTTACCATGCTTCTTCTACCTTTTAAAATTTGAAGATCATGTCCTCTGATAAAGAAAATAGTAGAAAAATAAAAGTGTGAGAGATTGATATTTGTCCTTCTCCTCCCTACTGCTCCTCCTCCTCTTCCTCGTCTTTCATTATCATCTGTTCACATTGTACCATCTGGAAAAAGCCTTGGGATTTTCCTTGTTCTATTCATTCCAAGCCATCTCTTTTAAAAAGTCTTTTTTGCTTTTACCGTCCTTGGCTTTTTTTTTTTTTTTTTTTTTTTTTTGAGACAGGGCCTTGCTCCATCGTCCAGGCTGGAGTGCAATGGCACGATCATGACTCACTGCAGCCTCGGACACCTGGGCTCAAAGGATCCTCCCACCTCGGCTTCCTAATCAGCTGGGACTACTTGCATGCTAATTTTACTTGGTTAATTTTTTTATTTTCTGTAGAGACAGGGTCCCACTATGTTGCTCAGGGTGGTCTCAAACATCTCAGCTTCCCAAAGTGTTGGGATTACAGAAGTGAGCCATCGTGCCTGGCCCTTGGCTCTTTTTAAAATTCACAAACCTCATTTCATTCTGGGCTTTAGCCCTTTTGGGGCACTTCGTGTAGACACTTATCACTTACCTGTGTTCTTTCTTGATTGTGAACCCATCTCTTATGCTTAAAACAGGTTTTTTTCATTGGAATACTTCAGAATCATCATTGTGCAATTCTTTTGGTTTCTTTCTAGGCTTCTTTTATTCTCATCTGGATCATTTGATAGGATGTTGCTATAATTACATTTTGTGATCCTACCTTCCCTTGAATCTCCTGCCCTTTCATGCTATTGATCAAACACAGCTCTCCCCCCATCTCGTTCTCCTCTGTCTTCCTCTTCCTCTTTCTTTTACTTCCTCCACTTCATCTTTATTCTCTTCTTCCTCTTCCTTCTTGTCCTCCTCTTTTTCCTGGTGCTCTCACTCTTGCAGATTTGGGGATTTGTTTTCTTACTGAAAGTTAGCCATGATAAAACACCGGTACAGGTGGTTCTTGAAATACGTCTGCAGCCTTCTAGTCCTCAAGATCATCCCACATTTGGGGTCATCCTTTCTCTTCCCTAACCTCTCACTATCTGCCTTGTATAGAATGTATTATATATAACTCATTCATATAATTATAAACATATGACAATGTTCTTTTGGCAAATTAATAATTTTATACATCTTTTTTTTTTCAGAATCAGGATTTATTTTCTTAGGCCAGTGCTATCCTGATACCCAAACAAGAAAAAGATATTACAAGAAAAGAAATTTACTGACCTATCTTCCTCATAAAATAGACATGCAAGCCCTTAACAAATTGAATACATCAATATATTGAAAAGATCATATATCATGAGCAAGCAAATATTATCTTAGGGATATAAAGTTGATTTAATATTCACAAATCAATGTAATGCATCATGTTAAAATAAGTTTTATTGTGATATTATTTACCCATTTAAAATATACAATTTAATGGTTTTAGTGTATTCACAGTTGTGCAGCCATCACCAAGATCTAAGATAAGAATATTTTCTTCGCTCCAATAAGGAATCTTCTACCTGTTAGCAGTCACTTCCTAGTCCCCCTATCCCAGGTGCAGGGCAATCACTAGTCTACTTTTCTGTCGCTGTAGATTCTGCCTTTTCTGGACATTTCATATAAATAGAATCTTATGATATGTGATCTTTTGAGACTGGCCTCTTTCAATTATCATACTATTTTTAAGATTTATCCATGTTATAGCAGGTATTAATATGTCATTTGTTTTCATTCCAAATAATGTTTTATTGTATGGATATACTACATTTTTAATCCTTTCATCAGTTAGTGAATATGAGGATTCTCTCCACTTTTTGACTATTGTGAATAATGGTGCTATGAACATTTGTGTATAAATGTTTGTATGGACATTTGTTTTCATTTCTTCTGGTATATCCCTGAAAGCATAATTGCTGGGTCATATGGTGACACTATCCTTAACACTTTGAAACAAACCAATCATTTAATTATGATTTTCCTTATCATTTCTTATTAAATGCACCCATGCTTTTATTAATTCAGTAGAGGAAAGTTTTGGCATTTGGTTTTGTATGGTGACAAAGAAATGAAAGGTGGAAGTCTTTGCTCTAAACTGAAATTGTTTTGCTCAGTCGTATTGTCCTTGTCTGTTGATAACCTACAAGTGATCTTACTGGTGTGGTTGCAGATTGCACTCAGTAAAGCTGGATTTTAGTAAATGCTGCTCACTTAAAACTTAGAAAGCGAAATACTTGGAAGAGGACGCTGCAACTGTTCCTTTGCCCCATCCCGAAATGAGACACACACACACACACTTTAAATAAGTTTTACTGAGATGTTGCTCTATGGAAGTCAATTTTTTAAAAAATGAAGTGTTTGCCAAGAGATTGCGAAAACATGTTTAATTCTTTTGAAGAAAGTGAATGAATTATTGAGAAGTATTACTTAATTTTTCTCTAAAAGAGAATTTGATATCTCAAGGATGGAAATCTATTGTTATTTTACTCCTTAAAATCTGTTTGTTAGCTGACTGAATGTTCTATCCAATTTGTGCATGTGCACACTTCAACATTGTAAAAGGCATCTGCCTTTCCATCACTAGTCAAACAACCAGGCACGCTTCTTCTAGCAAGCTGCAGGGACCGTTCCCTCATGGGGACTTGCCTTTGACAGAATATCTGTTACCCCCTATATGTGCTGCAAAGTGATCAACAGCCCAGAATTTACTGAGATAATGAAAGATAGCAATATGATTTTGCTGGGACAGTGAGCATGCCGGACACTATAAGGACAACTGCTATGCAAAATTGCACAGGCTGAAAAATCTGCACTAAGTATTCACTTAAGTGTTATTCTTCAGTTATAGGGTTTTATTTCATTAAGTATCTTTATATGAATGAAGATGTAAAGTTGCAAGTCTTGAGTTGTGAGCCATGACCAACCACTCTCCCCCCACCCCCAAGTCCTGTGTTTACTGCCTCACTCAACCACTTAGAATCGGCAAATCATAGAGAGAAGCTAAATGCTCTCAGCTGCACTACACCAAATCAAAGCTGAGATGAATAATGAACTTAATTTTCCATAAAGACATTCTGTTTGGCATTCCAGCTAATAAGGTAAGCTAATAGCAATTCCGGGCTATGGAAAGGAAAAGAAATCGTTTCTTTGTGCTTGATTTCTGTGCTAATCCATAATCTTTCTTTTAACATGCTGGAGTTAATTTCATGTTTCATGATGTCTGTGAATTGGGGATGAACAATTTTATAAAGAGTACCCCCAACATAGCCTTTTCCTCTGATTAGGTTGCTTATGGTACTTGCAGGGCTAAGGGAGAAATCCAGCTTTTTAATAAGAATGAAATGTGTATATTAATATTTTTATCATCTATAGTACGGAGTGAATTTAGCTAAACAGCAGAATATTTAGATGCAGCAAAGACAGGCTAAATTACTTAAGCACTGATTGTTGAATATATTTAGTATGATATAGTGTAAATTGATGTTGAATTTGCTCTAAGCTGCAAAGAAAAGCAGAATACATACATCATGTTGATTTCTGAATCATTTCATTTCTAAGTACATGTTATTCTAGAGAAGGTAGTAATTTTCAATTGCTAAAATTATTCCACAGCTTCAGTTTAGGTGAGTTTTATTTTGTAAAATTGGATTTTTAAAATAACAGCATGCTGGTAATGTGAATTTTTGTTATTACTTTTTTTGATTCACCATGGCGGCAATGATTTTGCTTCATGTGGAAAATTGTCCACTAAGTTTATGGAATTAGAAACCATCAGGTCTCTCTGAGACTTCTATTGCTACCTTGGTTACTCTATCTCAAAAACAAGAAGTGATGAGGCAATTACTAGGTTGGCTTCACTTTTTGCGATATAGCTTTCTGGTGTTTAACACAGGGATCTTGATTTTCATCAGATGGTAGCAGAAATTCCTGAAACTAGAAAAGGCTTAGCAAGCTGGGGAAGAAATTATCATATTTTCTTTTCTAGAAGAATGACAAAAATGGAAAATATAACTAAGATTTATGTTTTCAGACATTCCGAGCTTGCTGCCGTGTCACCTGAAAAATCAGAGACTTTAGGCTCACAAAGTAGGTGACCTCAAAAGATATTTCAGAAGGTCTATTCAAAAACAGCCAAAGCATGTGGGAAATATTGGAGAAATAGGAAATGCCCCTCCTATTCCTACTGTCTCATCTTTGTACTCTGTTTTTATGCATGGGAGACGAGCTGTGGGCACAGGTGTTTTTGTTTCATAGAAGCCTTTAAACACCACAATCAGACTTTTATAGATAAAGAAGAACATTTATTTCATCCCCTGAAATTGTTCACAGTGTCTGTTTTTCCTAGAAGTATACACAGGATGCTGAGAGCTTGAGCACAGGTATTTAGCTGCCACATATAACTTACTTCCACCCAAAATATCATCGATGGTTCCCCTAAAATTTTTAGGCATTTCTCTTGAAATGCCTGTAATTTAGTAGACCATCAAGAAGTAGGAGTGTGGAATGGAATTTCAATCTATCACACTTAATTTTTAAGAACAATAAGACAGACGTATGTTACCTATTCATACTTAGATGTTTGATTTCACAGCCATTCTGTCTTTGTAAAATTATATTGGAGGCTCAAACGTGTGGATTGTTTTGGATTTGAAAGGTGTTCATTTTGTTTTCTTCTTTTCTACCTTTCTCTCTCACCCCTCATCACTCCAGAGCATCCTGGGCTGCTCCATGCACTTTTATGCTTACTTAATTCTGCTATTTTTCCCATTTCCTTTCTCCCCAATAACAGTAATTCAGAACCTATGGATTGATCTATGTTCTTTTTTTTTTTTTTTTTTTTTTTGATCTATGTTCATTTTAAGGGTGGCAGAAACAAACTAGGAAACAAATTTTTGTAACCACCATGATGTGGTCTTCTATTTCCTGCCATTTGTGCAATAAGAAGACTTTTATACCAGCAGAGCTTTTTATCCACAATTGCTCCATAAAACCAACTTGAGGATGAAAATGTGCAAGGCTCCTTGGCCAACATCAGTTTCATGATCTTTTGTCTATAGTGGTCAACCCATGCATGCTGGGAGATGAGATGCACAGTTGTTAGCCCTCGAAGGTATTTTAGCAATGCCAAATGCAAGGCATGTATTATTTACAAACTCACACATTAGCTCTGTGTTAGTTAATTAATGGAGAAAATCTAGAGAAAGCAACACCACCACCTTCCCTACATACACACACACATCAAAGGCCACAGAGCAGGTACCAGCTGAGGACAGTGGTGACTGAGGCAGCAGCATCAGTACAGATGGCCCACAGTCATAAGAAGTTCTTGGCACCATTGCAAAAAGGCCTAACAGAAGGCAACAAACAGATTTGTTCCCAAATACACGTGAAGCTCATTCTTGGGGACAGTCAGAATTAACTGGGGAAGGAACAAAGATGAGAGAGGACTAAAATATCACTGGACTTGGTTATTACTGTTAATATGACCTCATATCTTCTCACAGGTTGGGGTACACAAAGATATCTAGGTTACAAAAATGAAGGCATGACACAAAAACCTATCATGTCAAAAACTGCACTCAGTATCTCCCCAAGAGCCTGCTACCCCATGTTTCCTACCCCTGTAAATCACACCACTATCTATGCATTTTGTTAACCCTGAAACATGGGGCCAATCTTGATACCTCTCTCTATTTCACCCTCATGTCACTCCTCCAAGGCAGACTCATAAAAGTTAGTTGAATGAATGAATGAATGAATGAATGAATGAATGAATGAATGAATCAGTAGGGAAGGAAAAAAAAAACACCAAATCTCATTTCTCTCCACTTCTCGCCTTTCCCTTTGCCACAATCCCAGTTAAACCTCCATCATTTCTCAGCTAGACTATTGCAGATATCCCCTAGTGGTCTTCCTGCCTCTAGTGTCTCCTCAATCCAGTTCACTCTGCACATTATAGCCCAAATGATCTTTCTAAAATACAGCTAAAATCACTAAATCTTCTGCTTCAAAATCCTTCACCGGTTCCTCTTCACCCTTGGGATAAAGTCCAAACTTCTTAACATGACTTACAGAGTATGATGTAGCTGGGGACCTTTTTCCTTCACAATCTCATTTCCTAACACTGCCTCTGTCCACTCCACATTTCAGCCATGCTGGTCTACTTTTCCCTTTCTTAGCAGTGCCATGTTCTCTTGCCCAGGAGCTTTGCATGAACTGCTTCCTCCTTTGTCTCTTCTGCCTGCCTACAACCCCCCCTCACCCCCTATCCCCCACCCCGCCAAGCTCCTCTCTTCCCTACTTAACTTCTTACCAACTTTCCAGTCTCATCTAAGATGGTATTTCCTCCAAGAAGCCTTCTCTGACTGCCCTAGTTTAAGTGAGGTACCCTCTCCCAATATGCTCTCATAGCACCCATCATTTCCTTATCATGCTTCTTCTATCTTAGGTAGGATTGCCTGGTTTCTTGTTTGACTCTTCCGCTAGATCATTTCATGAAAGAACATAGCTGGTCTCTTATTCATAGTTGTGACCTGTGATCCAACACCATGCCTGGCACAGGGTGAATTCTCTCTGAATGCACAAATAGCTAGCTGGACTCTTTCACAAGCCGTATTACCTTTTGTCTTGCTGAGGTTGCAGAAACCAGATGCAATGATTCTTTATGCTACTCATTCCTGCAAAGTACTGTGCTAAGGTGGTTCATATAATTTCCTGAATCTTCATGTTGTCGTTCCCGTTTTGTAAATGAAGAAACTGAGGCTCAAGTTGTCATGAATGACGCTGATATTACGGAATGGGACCCTCAGTCTGTTTGACACCAGGGACCAGCTCTTTCTATTTTCCACGTGATCTACTGCCTTCTTAGAATAAAAGAAAAAGTTTATTCTTAAAAATGTATAGTGATCATTTTTTAAATCCTTAATTTCTCACTGCCTGCCAGTGTTCATTTGCCTTCTGACCTCCAGTAGTCTGCCCTGAGTGTATTTTTCCCTCAAATTAAACTGAAAGTACTTCTCTTTGTGCTGTATTCTTTATTCTCAAGCTTTCTTCTACGAGCGCTATGTCTGCAGGAGCTTTCAGCCTTTCTCACTTTCTCAACAGAGAAAGTAGCTGGGCCTTACGTTTCTGTTTCATTTCTATTGTCCTTTTAAACAGGCATTATTTTCCTGGACCTGCTCTGTGATTACTCTTTCCACAGCGCTTTGCCTGAACTCAGTTGGCCCTTAATGTTCTTCAGCTGTAGCCTGATGTCAGCCTACTTAGGGGGGCTTCCACTGGTATTTCACTGGGGAAGCAAATTGCTACTTGTTACCACCTAACCACTTAATTGACTGTGCTCTTTGTGGAAGAAATATCTGGAAGTACAGCTAGAGAAGGGACATGTGCAGTTTCTGGAAAATTTTCCATTGTGTGTTGACCGTGATAGTTTTTAGGTTCCTTTAATTAAAACCAGCACACAGACGCACAGTCAGTTGCAAAATGTGAGAGGCAACCGAGTGTTCTGTGAATGAGTGACAGCTTTCCAGTTGGACACATCTAGGTTTGAATGCTCTTTCTACCACTTCTCTGTCTATATGACTTTACTAAATTACTAAAGTTTTCTGTGCCTCAGCTTCTTCATCTGTAAAATGGAGATAATGCTGGTGCCTATTTCATAAAATAACGCCTGGCACAGAGTAAGTACTCGATTAACAATGGTGTTCGGCCGGGCGCCGTGGCTCACGCCTGTAATCCCAGCACTTTGGGAGGCCGAGACGGGCGGATCACGAGGTCAGGAGATCGAGACCATCCTGGCTAACACGGTGAAACCCCGTCTCTACTAAAAATACAAAAAATTAGCCGGGCGTGGTGGCCGGCGCCTGTAGTCCCAGCTACTCAGGAGGCTGAGGCAGGAGAATGGTGTAAACCCGCAAGACGGAGCTTGCAGTGAGCTGAGATCCGGCCACTGCACTCCAGCCTGGGAGAGAGAGCGAGACTCCGTCTCAAAAAAAAAAAAAAAAAAAAATATGGTGTTAGTGTGGGTGGTCGTAGTTAGTGGAATAGAGGCTCCAGATGGGGCCACACTCTAATGTCAGGAAACTGAGGAGGTTACCTTATGTGGAAATGATGACTTTGCAGATGTGATTACATTAAGGATCTTGAGATGCGAGATTGTCTTGGATTATCTGGGTGGCCTCTCAATGTAGTCACAAGTGTACTTTTAAGAAGGAGGCAGAGGGAGACTACATGGCCGTGGAAGCGGAGAGAGATTTGAAGATGTTTGCTCTTGGTTGTGAAGATGGAGGAAGGGAACACCGGACAAGGAATGCCAGGAATGCAGCTGTGGGAGGTGGAAAAGGCAGGGAAATGGATTCTCCCCTAGAGCCTCCAGAGGACGCCCAGCTCTGCTATCTTGGTTTCAGCTCAGTGAAACTATTTTGGACTTCTGGCCTCCACAACTGTAAGAGATTAAATATGAGATGCTTTAAGCCACTGGGCTTATGGTAATTTGATAACGCAGCCAAAAGAATATAGTGGTGATATTTTGGGAAATGAAAGATGGCTCCAAATGAGCTGGTAAAGAGGAATAAGATGTTAATATAAGAAAGATGATATTACAGGGTTAAATGTGTAGAGAGGCGCTCTAAGTATTATAAGTGTGCCTAAAGTAAGTGTGCCTAAATATGTGGTCAGAGGAATCGCAATGCTGGCGCTAGAGGAAATCTTGAAAGAGAGGGTTGAAGGAGTAAAGCCATTTGTGGGACTGTAGACATAAAGAGAACTGGGGTCTCCTTGAGAAGGGAGGTGACGCATGGTGATTGAGGGTGGGGCTGACAGCCAGGGGTTCTGAGCAGATGGCGGAATGTCCTGTTCAAAAGAGAGTGATCAGCTCAGAAGAAAGGCTGGTTTGAGGAATTTCCCAGGGCAACCAGGCATGAATCTTAGAAAAGAGGAGGTGTGTCCCAGAAACAAAAGGAACTGTTTTCTGTTGTTCTCAGTGCCATGTTGGTGATAGAAAGAGGCAATCCAAGAAAATAAATTCTGAAAAAGACCTCCTGGGTCTTTAAACCAAGTCCAGACTATTATAACAGGATGAGTACCTTCAGCAAAATCTGTTTCTAGCAGTACCCTGAGAGGCCCTAGGTCCAAAGTGAAGCTTGCTGCTTTCCATGAGTCTATATCATGCCTGTTTATGTGCTCATGTTTCTGTTTCCACTTCTGTACTGCCCTCCTCTCTTCCCTTTGCCCAGTTGCCAAAGTCTTGGCCATCATTCAAGTCCCAAGACAAGTATGACCTCCTTAAACTAGCCCCCATGCTACCAATGCCTACATGTGGATTGTCTAGCAATTTTCGTACTTTGCTGACACCAAGCTTGAGTGCCTGTTGCTCCTCTCCTCCAATAATTCCACCTGTCCCCCAATAGAGAGTAGACCCCTAGAGACAAATATAAGTCTGTTGATTTTATTGACTCTTATGGTTTCTACTCCTACAGTGCTTGGCACACAGGAAGCATTCAATAAATGTGAATGAATGGATTGATGAATTGATTCATTAATTGCACCCTGTGGGCATGGTTATCATAAGATAAAGAGAATAATGAAGTTCATGAATCCCAGGGTCAGTGTCTAAAGAAAATAAGCCCTTCCACCTTAACCTCTCAAAAGCAAGAAATTGTAAAAGAACGTAATAGAGCTGCATCATGCATGAAACAGACATTAATTTCATTATCATCTATTTAATAGTTCAATATCTAAGATAAAATTTAAGACAAGTTTTCTTCACTCCCAGATCTAATTTGCCATCTCTTTTATGACATGATTTTTTTTTTTTTTTTACCAAAGCAGGCTATGAAAGGAGAATAACAAAATACCATGTGAAATGCACGCTAATTTATTTTCAAGTACAGTAAAACCAGAGTTTGATTTTTGCCTGGTGTTTTGTACATTTGAGGAACATTTTCTAAGATTAACAATCATTTTCTTTGAAAAGATAAATGTGTCATGTTTAGTGCAAAATTTATAAATGGATGCAACACTTATCTTTTTATTAAATAGTAAAAGCAGTAGTAGAACATCATGTTCACATTTGAAACATAAATCACTTTAGATGGATTAAATATATCACTAATGAGTTACCAAGTGATTAAATATCTACAGCATATACCTACAACAAGCAGTTCACGACCTGGCTCTAAGAGTTTACTCATTGCTGTGAGCACAAAAGGGTGCAGCTCTCTATCAAATAGAGTGCTTTTGGGGGAGAGTGAAATCCTACACTTCCGTCAAACACTAAGCATGTCGTTTTGAACTTTCTGTGTATGCAAGGGACAATGCCAGGCACCATCAGAGATGTAAATATGTGTGGCAACCATGCCCGGTTACAGTGCTTTACCACTGCTGAGAATTTCTAGTCAGATTTACACATAAACCATACAACAGAATATTTCTTAACAACGGAAAGAACCTGATTAGCATGACTAAACTTGAGAAAGAACAATTGACATTTTGATATTTCCTTAGCTCAGGTGGACTGGTTACATTTTTACTAACTTCGAATACTTTATGATCAAATCCTGTGCATATGGTATGAGGGTAATCTTCGATGAAAACATCAGGAAAACTCAGTTCTTTCATTCACTAACTGAAGCTCCCCTTTTTCCACAGACAGTTGGCTATTATTCTAAAATTGCCTCTGCCTTCTATTTCCCTCTTCTCCCCATTGTTGAATTCTGTGGCTCCATCCCAATCTACATTTTGTTTTAAATTACTAAAACATTAGATGCCATCAATTAGTAATATACTGGTTTTTTTAAAAACTATTCTTTTCCAAACTATCATAAAATCAAGAGAGAGAAATGTGTACGATTTGCAGGTATCCCTGTCCTTTTTTTTTTTTTTTTTTTTTCTTTTTTTTTTGACAGAATCTTACTCTGTCGCCCAGGCTGGAGTGCACTGGCTTGATCTTGGCTCACTGCAACCTCCGCCTCCCAGGTTCAAGCAATTCACATGCCTTAGCCTCCTGAGTAGCTGGCTTTACAGGCACATACCACCACACCCAGCTAATTTTTTGTATTTTTAGTAGAGACAGGGTTTCGCCATGTTGCCCAGCCTGGTCTCGAACCCCTGAGCTCAGGCAATCTACCAACCACGGCCTCCCAAAGTGCTAGAATTACAGGCATGAGCCACTGCGCCCAGCCTCTGTCCATGACTTTCACAATCTGGGTTACTTTGCTTTCTCAAAGTGAGATTATCAGTTATGTCTATCTTTTTAAAAATTTAATATTGTTTCAAGTTTTGTTTATGAAGAGAAAGAGGCTACATCTATATAAAGTGTAGGATTTATAATATCCATTGCTGCATCAATTAATATATTTACAGCTGAGTCTAAAACCATATACAAATAGAACTGGAAAGATCTGAAAGGGGGCCATATGCCTAATATCACATTTCTAAAGGCTGCCTTTTTTAGAAAATAAACTCTAAATTATTGAGGAAGGAAAGCTAATTCATCATAATGGAGGTTTAAACATAAAAGGAAAAGAAGAAAGAAAATAACATATGCTTGGATTTCAAAATCCTGTTACATCATAACACCCAAAATTGGGAGGAAGATAGAAAACACATCTTGAAAGCCTATTTTGCAGGCTTGGCTCCACCTCACAAAATCCCTGTGCCATTTTCTTAACAAACTTCTTTACATGTAGCAATTGGATCTAATGAGAGGCTAAATCTTGCCTTTGTGTTAGAAATTGATTTTTTTTCCCCTCATTCTGAGTTCTCCTGTAGCCAGCCCCAGCATTCAAGAGCCTGCTTCTTTGTTCATCATTAGTATTTATCACTTTTACAGACTGCCACAGGGTGCTCAGAAATCTACCACGCTCTTCAAAAGAAAACACAAAATCCCTGCTCTTAGCAGGGGACCAACCCATTGAAAGCATTGGCAGAATCTAAGAAAAGAAAGCCACAGCAGTGATAAAACAATGCATCTGGTAGGAGGGCCACTTAGGCGACCTCTGAGAGGTGGATTCTGAGGGGAGATGGAAAAATGTGTGGCTGAGAACTCTTGCTCCTTCTTCACCTGACTGCCCTTGCAATGCCTTTAGGTCAGCGGCTACCTCAGAGCAGGAGCAGGTGGCAAGCCCAACATGGAACAAGCCAGGTATTCCAGTCACATCCTAGGAGGAGAGAAAAGAGCAATTCCTCCTCAGTGGGCAAATCTCATCCACCTGCGATCTGTGTGACAGTATTCAGGGTGAGGAGAACGTTTGACAAAGGAAGAAAAAAAAAACTTTAATCCCATTACCTTTGATGAGTGCTCAGAGGAAACTCCTATAAAAACTGAAGATTAAAATGTTGCATAGTGATGGCATATACGCATGCCCTCACACAGACCTCATTTCCTCTTTCATATTACCCGATAAATGCAGTTTTCTCCTGAAGTGTATTTTTTTTAATAAATAAAATCAGTAAGATCCTAAGATAGGTCTATTATTCTGAGTGGGAAAGTGATGTGTTTGGTTTCATTTCCTCCTGGTGTCATCATCCTTTGCCATCAGCAATGCTACCAAGATTGGAACACTGATTTTAATATTTCATACTTTAATTGACTATAGTTATCCTGTATACCTACCCAGTTTGCAATTTCATGTGACAGTATATTTTCAGCTTATTTTAATTCTTATCCTGGACTCTGTGGAATCGTATGACAGCAGGCTTAAGGCTAATATTAATCACTTCTCATTTTTGGCAGGTTGCTATAATTATTAAATAGGTATATAAGGTCAAGTTAAATGTAGTCGACATCATCTTTGTATTTGTTTTATAACAACTGTGCCTCCCATGGAGTAGACACTCAATAAATAGTTGATAAAAGAATGATGGTGATGGCGGGGAGGCACTACATAATTGGAAGGGAGAAGGGAGAGAAAAATCTTCCTATGCTATTATTGGAAACTTTCCAAACATGTTTATGTTTCCATTAAATTAATTATAATCATCAAATAATGAAACTCATGTGGGATGCCCTTATATATGCAATGATTGTGACTGGTTACAGAAGAGCTAGAGCTTTTATGTTAGAAAGGAGGATGTTTTCTTTTTTTGTTGTTGTTGTTGTTGTTGTTGTTGAGACGGAGTCTTGCTCCGTCGCCAGGCTGGAGTGCAATGGGGTGATCTTGGCTCACTGCAACTTCTGCCTCCCGGATTCAAGTGATTCTCCTGCCTCAGCCTCCCAAGTAGCTGGGACTTAGGTGCCCACCACCACGCCTGGCTAGTGTTTTGTATTTTTAGTAGAGATGGGGTTTCACCGTGTTACCCAGGATGGTCTCAATCTCCTGATCTCATGGTCCACCCGCCTCAGCCTCCCAAAGTGCTGGGATTATAGGCGTGAGCCACCGCGCCTGGCCAGAAAGGAGGATATTTTCTATGAAGCACTCATTCTATAAAAACTTGCCATTCTTATATAATGCAAATGATAAATATGGCATTAGTGTTCTGCTTCTTTCTCCAAAGGGTATTTTTTTAAAGAACCCACAAATGTCATCTCATCTATTTTTAAGTATAGGGCTGCTGGATAAACAGCTAAATCATCTAAACCCAATGGGAAAATTCAAAGTTTAAATAAGCTATTTTATGTCATTGAAAATAAGTGGTACAGACTGACACAGACCATATGGGTTTTTGCATACAGTTACATGTAAATTTTCTTAACTTTGAATATAAAATTTTAGTTGAAGCTGAAGAAATGGAAAAGCAAAATATAATCTGTAATGATGATTCTTTGAAGATTCTAATTTCTGATTTCTCTAGTCCAGGTTTCATCAATTTCCAGTCAAAGCCTGTTCATTAGGTTATCTATGTACATAATGGAGTTGTATCTTTAGGTTGAGATAATGTAAAGACAACACAAATTCTAAAAGGTGGATCTCCAGTGGTCGTACATTTGGGGTTCTTCCTCAGAATTCATTTTTTAATAAAAGTTACATATGCTAATTGTGAAAAAAAATTCAAATGGTACAGATTCATACAGAGTTAAAGAGCCCCTCCCCCACCGTTTTCCAGGCTTATTCACCAAAGGCAGCCATCACTGTCACCATTTTCACATTCGCCTTCTGCTATTTTCTACATATAGTCAAGCATACAAATATGTGTATGTGTACGTACATATTCACCTATGTACATATACTTGATTATATGGGGTGTTCATTCATTTGGCAAATGTTTAATGCTCATTTACTGTGTGCCAAGCTCACTTCCGGACACTGGGAACACAGGTTTGAATCAAATCAAAATTCTTTCTTTAATGAAGCTGCATTCTACTATATTAACATCACATATTAAAGAAGTAGTATATTAGCAATACATATTGAGGAACAGTATTCACTATCACGCATTTTGCTTTTACAACCAGTGCTATGATGAATCATCTGTTCATAAATCCTTTTTTTTTTTTTTTTTTTTGAGATGGAGTCTTGTTCTATCAACCAGGCTGCAGTGTGCAGTGGTGCAATATCAGCTCACTGCAAGCTCTGCCTCCTGGGTTCATGCCATTCTCCTGCCTCAACCTCCCGAGTAGCTGGGACTACAGGCTCCCGCCACCACGCCTGGGTAATTTTTTGTATTTTTAGTAGAGACAAGGTTTCACCATGTTAGCCAGGATGGTCTCGATCTCCTGACCTCGTGATCCGCCCACCTCGGCCTGCCAAAGTGCTGGGATTACAGGTGTGAGCCACCGTGCCTGGCCCATAAATCTTTATACCAATTTATGAGTTGGATAAATTGCAGAAATTATTTTTATATAGTCAGTCTTTAGGTCAATGTTTTATTTGTATTATCAACTTCTTTAGAAATGGATTCTGAGTTTTTCATTGATAATCTAATGCAACAGTAGAATTTTTACACTGTGGTACTTAATCTTTTGTAAATCAACACCTTCAAGTATCTTAATAAAGGTGTCAAAATTGTATCATTCAGATAAGTTATTCAGATAAATTTATCATTCAGATAAATCACTGTATCCTTCTAGATTCGTCTATGAGAATGCTCCAAAAGGAAATCAGTTCAGAAGTCCTAGTTTCCCTCTATTTTCATTGATCACACGTGCTAGAAACCTCTGATTTAAATATTTCATGATTAAATGCTTCCCAAACAAAATAGTTATCTTTTTGTTTGTTTCTGTGTAACAGAAGAGAAAAATAGACGATGTTTAGTAAATCAAAATAAAACAGGCCAGGTGCGGTGGCTCACACCTGCAATCCCAGCACTTTGGGAGGCCGAGGTGGGCAGATCACTTGTGGTCAGGAGTTTGAAACAAGCCTGGGCAACATGGCAAAACCCTGTCTCTACCAAAAATACAAAAATTAGCCGGGCGTGGTGGCGTGCGCCTGTGGTTCTAGCTACTCAGGAGGCTGAAGTGGAAGGATCGCTTGAGCCTGAAGGATCGAGGCTATAGTAAGCTGTGATTGCACCACTGCACTCCAGCCTGGGGGAGAAAGTGAGACCCTGTCAAAAGAAAGAAAGAAAAAGAAAAAAAGAAAAGGAAGGAAGGAAGGAAGGAAGGAAGGAAGGAAGGAAGGAAGGAAGGAAGGAAGGAAGGAAGGAAGGAAGGAGGAAGGAAATAGGGAGGGAGGGAAGGAAGGAAGGAAGGAAAGAAAAAATGTATCTTTTAATTCATAGAAAATTAAACAAAAAAGAAAATTATGCCACCAACGTAATTGAGCACAACAAAAGCTACTGTTATTTATGAGATTCTCCTTTAGAAAGCTATTTGAGCTTCTCTTACTTCTATGCCTCATGTATTTATTACAACTGAAACCAGGTCAAAATTTACATCCAGGAGCAGCCTCAAATGGAAGGAGAGAAGTTGAGAGACAAGTGGGTATACAAGGAAGAAAGGTGCTCTCACCTCCTCTGCCTCAGTGATGGGGGAGCACCTAAGCTGCCTTCCATTTTCCACCCCCACATTCCCCACAAAGGCCTTCTTGCCCTTACTTTGTATTTTCTGTTTTAGACTTCTTCCAGTAATATCGAGAGCATATGGCTGGTTTGGGCAGAAACTAGGAAGCCACATAAATTATTTTTCCTGACTTAGAATTATGTTCCTCCTGGAGAAAAAAAAAAAGGTTCTCTGTGGCCATTCCAACACAAAACATTTTTTTTTTTCTTGATGTTTATCTAAATCTGCTGCAAGGAAAAATAACATGATTCCTTTTGTCAAATGAGATATCAAAAATGAGGTTTAATTTAATGTTTTTCTATTGATTCAGAAGTTTTTAGTCTAAACAAATAATTACTAACTGGAGTAGGTGGCTAAGTGCCTACTCGTGTAGCTGTAGTGGGGCATTAGAATTGCAGAAAGCCAGCACTGTCACTAGAAGGAAGCATGAGTATCTGAACCATCTCACCCATCAGGTCAGCTTGACTCATCACCGAAAAGGTAAAGAAAGAAAATGACAAAAGAAAGTCTCCCTCAAGTGAAATATATCTGCATTGTTACTGTCCGTGGGTAGTTCACAGTTTTTGTAATAGGAAAAACATCATCACTGAATATGAAGTGTGCTTATGCGTTCATGTGTGTGTGACAGAGAGAGGATACTAAAGACTGAGTTCCAGTCAATGTCTGGAGACAAAAGGAATAATGGAGTGTGCATGCATGGGTTCTGGTTATTTCTATATGCAAAGATAATCATTTATTATCTTGATGAAGCATTCTTCTCTCATTACAGTTTTTACCATCAAAAGGTTGGCATGATCTAGGTTCTTGGTGTAAAATACAAGATGTGTTTTAAAATACAAGATCTATACAAACCTATTTGTAGAGATCAATGCCACTTACATGTCTCTATCACCACCTTTCATTTGCACTGATAACTTGGATGAAGTATGTCCTGGCACAGGCTTGACACAAAATATGAAGTTTCCAAAGGCTGGGTCCCTCCTATACACAGTAGCCATTCCTTCATGTTTGTCTTCTACATATTGATATAGGGAGATCAAAACAGTTTCACAGAAATTGTTGAAAGGTATTCATTAAGAGTTCAATGGTGAGATAAATAGTTCCAGTGTGATGAATGGGGAAAGTGCACTGGCCTAAAAGGAGATCTGAATTCTAATGCTGCCACTTATTAGCCATAAAAGCTGTAACTTACATTCTGGGTGTCAGTTTCTTTGTTTGGAATGTGAAGAAGCTGACATTTCCCAAAGGATGATTTGAATAGATATGAATGTGAAGAAAAGGAGTTTGAATTTGAGAAACTGAGTGCTGTGTTCAGAATTCTATATTGGCAGACAACCTAGAATCTTTAAGATGTTCATATGGATGGAAACTCTTTCAGAGAACAATACAATATCATGCATCTCCCAAACCCTCTTGGAACCACATTTCACAAAACATTTCTAAGGACTGGTGATCCAACAAACCTGCGTGTTCTGCACATGCATCCCAGAACTTAAAGTATAATAATCATGAAAAAAAAAGGATGGGTGATCCATAACATGTGCTTTGGAATACACAGGGTGAGATGACAGCCTTCAGATTCTGTTTGACTGGTCCTGCCATGATCTGGTGATGGGGCTCTCTGGGCCTGGTAGAGTTCAGTTGACCCTGCTGAGGGTTGTGGCCATGTTTCCCCGAATATCTCCACAGCAACAGCCAACTGCAGCTCCTTGGATGCCAACAGAGCCTCTCTTCTGGATACTGGTCATGCGTGCCCCCTCCACACACATGCACCAGCAACTTCGTGCACGGCGGTGTGTTCCCCCATGATCCCTGTTTGCCCACATCCATTGCCAGGTTTCTTCCCTGCCCTTGGTGGAGGAAAATCTGGTTATGAAAGGTACCCATACTTTATTGCTCTGTCGAATAAAACAGGTGCAACCTGGGTGATGTAATTAGAGATTTCATGAGCACTTTTACTTTATTGTATGTTGTTTTATTTTATCCTCTGCTTAGAACTAGAATTATAAGAATGAATAACGGTCTCTGCCAGACAAATGACATCATCCCTCCTCTCAAGTTGCTTACAGATTGGTGGGTGAGACAGATCTCTAAACAAATGGTTTTAAAACAATGTGATCAGTGTTACATTAGTAGTATGTGCAAGTTGCTACAGTAAATCTTGATTTTTTTTAAGGTTAGCTCTATATTTGTTTTATCAAGGCAGGGCATTATGGAATTCTTGGTCTTTCAGAATATAAAGGGCTTAAATAAAAGATGAGTCTATAAATTTCCTACTTATTTATTTATTTATTTATTTATTTATTTATTTATTTATTTTTGAGACGGAGTCTTGCCCTGTTGCCCAGGCTGGAGTGCAATGGCACGATCTCGGCTCACTGCAACCTCCGCCTTCTGGGTTCAAGGGATTCTCCTGCCCCCAGCCTTCTGAGTAGCTGGGGTTACAGGCATGTGCCACCATGCCCAGCTAATTTTTTGTATCTTTAATAGAGATGGGGTTTCACCATGTTGGCCAGGCTGGTCTTGAGCTCCTGACATCATGATCCACACACCTTGGCCTCCCAAAGTGCTGGGATTACAGATGTAAGCCACCACACCTGGCCAATTTCCTGTCTATTTACCGTGGTGGGATGCTTCAGGTGACTGTAGATTTTCCTGTTCATTTGTCGACAAGAAATAAAAATTCCATGAATGACTCTTTTGCTCTTAAAGAACATTGTCAATGAAATTGACATGCCAGGCACCTTGCTAGGTGCTGGTACAGAGCCAGTAAGAGGCTCACTCTGCTTACATGGCCTTTGTGCATCTGCTGATCAACTAGTGAGGAGGTGGTCTTTACACTCATAATTCCTCAGAAAATAAACGGGGCACATGCAGGTCACAACTGAAGAGAATCTAGATATCAAAAATCACTGCAGTGGCCCTGTCTGCCCATAAAGTCTCCCCCACACTGCCTAGAAGCTGCCACCCGAATTCCTGTCTATATGGTTAGTTCTGTGCAGCCATGTGCTGAGTTTAGAGTACCCAGTGCTCAATCAAACCCTAATCTAGGTGTTGCAGTGAAGTAATTTTATACATGTGGTTAAAATCTATAATTAGTTGACTTTATGTAAAGAGGATTACCCTCAGTAATGTGGATGGGCTTCAATCAATCAGTTGAAAGGCCTTATGACCAAAAACTGAGGTTTTTTTGACAAGATTCTGTCTCAAGACTGCAGAATCAACTCCGGCCTGAGTTTCCAGCCTGCCAGGCCACCCTGTGGATTTCAGACTTGTTACTTACCACAGTCATCCCAGCCAATTCCCTAAAATAAATCTTTTTTTTTTCCCTGTTCTGTTCTGAGAACCCTGACTGATCCACAGTCCCCTATACACAGGCCTCTAGAGATTCCCCTAAGTGAACTAATCTTCTCCACCCTCAACCCCCTCCCTCCCCAAGCTCAGAGAGTCTTGGATCTATTTCACAATCCATTAAGGGTCAGTTCTATTATGAATGAAACCAGCTTTAAGGGTTTGCACCATGTGGGAACTTAACCGTCATTTAAACATGATTTCTACATGAAAAAGCAACCTACAAATACACTTTGAATTATTTGGCATGTCATATATTACTTTATATCATCTTATCTTTATAATCAGTCTCTGAAGTAGTTATTTCTATCCTCACTTCATGTTTGAAAACCTGAAATTAAAAGATGTTCAGGTAATTAGGCTAAAAATCACATATCTGGTCTAAGTAGAGTCAGATTTGAACTCAGGTTGACCTGATATACTGTATCCATTGCACCATCCTCCTTCCTTGTAAGTGAAAGACTACCTAAGTAAGAATTACATGGTAGAAAAATATTTTATTTTCTTCTGTGCCACTTTTATAAGCATTCTCTATAGAGAAGGATTTAAACATTAGCTAACATTTATTGAGGACTTACCATGTACCTGGCTCTTGTTTTAAAGATTCTTTAAGTGAAATGTCTGGGTTAAGTTATATATCGTTTCTGTAGTTGGGCATTTCAAAATCCTAAGACATTGTTAGTACTAATGATTTTCCCAGCTCCATCAACTTTGGGTCATAGATATTTAATGAAAGATCTCTACTCCTGTTTTTAAATAATCAGTGTTTCATATTGACATTGAATACTATATAAATTATAATAAAAAGGTGGGATTGTTCTTGATTTTTTTTTTTTTTTTTTTTGTAGGTTTTGTTTAGTCTTTCTGTCCTTTTTTTTTTTTTTCGAGATAGAGTCTCACTCTGTCACCCAGGCTGGAGTGCAGTGGCATGACCACAGCTCACTGGAGTCTTCAACTCCTCGGCTCAGGAGATCCTCTCACCTCAGCCTCCCAAGCAGCTAGGACTACAGGCACATGCCTCCACACCCAGCTAATATTTAAATAGTTTTTTGAAATGAGGTCTTGCTGCATTGCCCAGGCTGGTCTCAAACATCTGGGCTCAAGCAATCCTCCTGCCTCAGCCTCCCAACATGTTGGGATTACAGGCGTGAGCCAGTGTGCCTGGCCTGTCTTGTTTTTAAAAATGTTTTGAACCCCACTGCCCCTGGCCCCCAGAGGCTGATGTACAAGAACATGAAAAAGCATTTAAACATCAGGCTTCCTGCCCTAACTCTGCACATGTGATAACCCAGGTGATGGACCCACTTCATCTGGGCGGTCATCTCCAACCCTGGCCAGTGTTTTCTCTGACTCTTGGCTACACAGGGACCCCTTTAAAAAGACATGCAGGTCTGTGTTTATTCTGAAGACACAGAGCTTTTAAGAAATATTCTTCTACACGACTACAATGAGTACAGAAGTACAATCAGTAAAACTAAAGGTAACTAAAGACCAAGGAGCTCAATTCAATAAGTATTACTTTAGGGTCTCAAAACTATTTTTCGACAAGGATCTACTAAGTGCTTGCTTTACAGAAGGTACTTGAGGAGGAATGAAGATGAATAACAGTATCTATCTGATTAATAATGAATATGGCAGAACCCTGTGGCAGACACTCTAACAGTAGCACTTTTCTAAGCAATGGTAGCAACCAATTAGTGGTAGTGAAATCTTTGTAATGGGTCACAAATACCGTTATTTTTAATTAAATAGAATACAATAGAAGAGAATGAAAATAAAGACAGACTGCATGGCATGCCAAAAGGTTAAGTATTTCTCTCTGTCTTTCACTTGTATACGTGCTTATACTGGTTTCCAAAGTAACATGTATTTCTTACTGTGAGATGTAGCCAAAAGCTATTTAAAAGCCACTGCTGTAGAGAGAGAGAAAAAGAAAACAAAAGCCTTGCTCTCAAGAAGTTTGCATCTTGCTGGGAAGATAAAGCTATTCATGAACAGCAGAATCCTTTGTCTATGGCAACTGATGACTAAGAGATAAAATTAACGTTGCTGACTTAGTGTCCCATGGGATTAAGATCACGGGAAAAAGTCAATGTGACAGTATGTTACTCCTTTCTCTTTGAAAAACTTTCTTCACTCAGCTTCCAGGACAGACAACACACCCGTGTTGATCCTGCCTAGTTTGTGGTTTCTTAGCTCCAAACTTCTAAGGGTGGAGCAATGCTGAGAGGACATGGCTCCTGGACCATTTCTCTTTTCTACCAACACACACTCCTTAGGTCAGCTCCTTCATTCTCAGCGTTCTGAGTACCAGGTGTCTGCCCACAGGGGTGTTTGCAGCCAGATTGCCTGAAGCCCCAGTCTTAGATAGTCAGCTACCCTGTTCAACATCTCTGCTTAGATGACCCATGGGCATTTCAAACTTCCTACATCCCAAACTGAACTCCTAATCTCCGTGTCTACTCCTTCTTTAGGCCTCGTCATCTCAGCTAACGGGAATTCAGTCCTTCCAGTTGATCAGGCCGAAAACCTTGGAGTCGCCCTTTACTACTGTTTCTCAGTCCGCATATCCAAATCATCGTTAACAAACCTCTTGGCCCTATCTTCTCCCTCCACTGCTGCTCCACCCTGGCTTCTCCCCTTTAGTTACAATCTA
Organism: Papio anubis; assembly: GCF_008728515.1. Classification (NCBI taxonomy): domain Eukaryota; kingdom Metazoa; phylum Chordata; class Mammalia; order Primates; family Cercopithecidae; genus Papio; species Papio anubis. Next base: position 9,477,826 of record NC_044994.1, read on the forward strand.
GGTTATTACATGAGCCCCCAAGGGTCTCTGATTCTACCCTTGTTGCCCTTGAGCCATTCTCAATTTGGCAACCTGAGTGATTCTCTTAAACTAAAATGTGTCTGTGTCTCATCAAAGCCTCCATTCTATTCCCATCTCACCCCGAGTAAATGCCACAGCCCTTACCACAGCCTATAAAGCCTCCCGAAATGGACCCCCATAGCCCCGCAATCACTGTCCTCACCTTCTGCCACCTCTCACTCCACTCCGCTCACCTGGCCTCCCGCTGGGTGCATAGTAGTCCTGCCCTTCCTTCAGGACTTTCTCATCTGTGCTTCTTTCTGCCTTGAGCACTCTGCTGCCAGACCCCAGGGCAGACTCCCTCACTCCATTCAGTCAGTACCTAGAGGTCTCTTAACGTAGCCTCCGATGATGACACTATTAACATTGCCTATCCTACCACCCTCCTCTCCTCCACACACTCTTTCCCCCTTTCCTGCTTTCATTTTTCCATAGCACATATCATTGCCTAACATACATTTTGCTTGTTTTATTAGTGGCTGCCCTCTCCCTTCCCCATGAGGGCAGAGCTTTATTTTTAAATTTTAGATTCAGGCCGTACATGTGCAGGCTTGTTACATGGATAGATTGCATAATACTGAAGTTTGGGCTTCTATTGAACTCATCATCCAAATAATGAACAGAGTACCCAGTAGATAGTTTTTCAACCCTTGCCCTTCACCATCCCCTCTTTTGGAATCCCCATTGTCTACTGTTGCCATCTTTATGTCTGTGCGTACCCATGGTTTAGCTCCCACTTACAAGTGAGAACAGGCAGTATTTGGTGTTCTGTGTCTGCATGAATTCATTTAGGATAATGACCTCCAGCTGCATCTGTGTTGCTGCAAAGGACATGATTTTGTTCTTTTTTATGGCTGCATAGTATTCCATGGTGTATATGTACCACATTTTCTTTATCCAACCTACCATTGATGAGCACCTAAGTTGATTCGATGACTTCAGTATTGTTTAATAGGGCTGCGATCAACATGTGAGTGCAGGTGTCTTTTTGGTAGAGTGCTTTATTTTCCTATATATACTCAGTAGTATGATTGCTGGGTCAAATGGTAGTTCTATTTTTAGTTCTTTGAGGAACAGAGATTTTTTTTCTTTGCCTATCAATTGCTGTACCTAAAATAGCACCTGTTTCATGATACAGTCCTCTCTATGTATCTGTCAGTTCTGCATCTGTGGATTTAACCAACCATGGGTCAAAAATATTTGGAAAAAAAAAAATCCACAAAATTGCACAAAACAAAACTTCAATTTGCTGTACCCTGAGTACTATGTTGAATCCACACAAATGAAGTGATGTGCAGGCATTGTATTAGGTATTACAAGGAATGTAGAGATGACTTAAAGTATATGGGAAGATAATGCATAGGTTATATGCAAATACTATACCATTTTATATCAGGAACTTGAGCATCCATGGATTTTGGTATCCTGGAACCAGTCCCCCACAGATACCATAGGACGACGACTGTATATACTCCATAAATATGTGTTGAATAAGTGAATGAATACTTTTAAAGCATTTTGATAAAGTCACAGAAGAAGTGGCACTTTTAACTGCAGCTTAACCACGAAGTAATCAGTTTAAACTGAAAGAAGAGAACCCTGTAATGAATATTCCAGTTGGAACACTTCCTTTCAATGGACCTTGAGCTAGCCCGGAAGCAGTGATTTGGATAACTATTGAGTGTATCATACTCATCTGTACACATGTTTGTGGGACATCCTCTGTTCATTATCGATACCTTGCTGCCTGTGGAAAGTAGATTGAAACGTAGTTTAAAGTACACACCCTCAAGAGGCAATGTCCCTGTATGATGATTATGAAAGTGGAATTTTGAATCACACATGTGCATGAGGACACCAAAATATTATTCAGTTATTTTCCCGATATCAAGAACTAGATGCATGTGGTTTGATGGTTTCATTGCATTAGAATGGATGGGATTCAGGGAGGAAAGATTATTTTGGCCCATTTGAATGCCATATGCTTTCAGGTGTTGTAAATGTAGCTTGGAATAAAAAGTCCAAACAGTCCCAAGATGCAGTGGGAATCAGACAATGATGACGAAAAGCAGGAGCTTCTGAGTTGTAGCTCTTCCTAAATCTATCAGGATTTTTGTTTGTTTATAAATGTCAAAAACGTAAGTTAATGATTCACAAGGAAGCCTCATTTGAGAAACTTAATACTTCAAAATTGATAATAGAGAAACTAAAGGAAAATATTTGCTGAAATCTATTTTAAAATTTATAATTTTAAAATTAAGTATTAATACTTGAGATGATTGACTTGATAATTTATAGACTCTAGCTGTACCATTTGTTAATAATAACATTATCAGATTTTGTGTCCTAAGGAAAAAATTCATATACAAGGTTGACAAGTAGTTAGGTGTGTACAGCAACAGACAGATGTGCCGAAAGGTTTATGTGATTTTAGACAATACCGAGGATTAGTGTTGATGAATGATGTTTCCACATGTGGGCTTCTATTGACACCAAGAGGAAGGTCACTAACCTTCTACCCACATCTCTGCCTCTCAACACCAGACACAGAATTCTAGTTTGCCTCAGGGAATTCAATGTTCGCAACTAGGAATCATAGCAACAAACAACATAGGATGTGGTGAATAGACACCAGCACACTAGTAACTATAACAATAATGGAAAGCTATGATGGCTCAACTAACAATTCCAAGCCCACAGCTAATGCCCTCCAATACGCCAGAAAATGAAGTTACATTAAAAACTAAAAAAGGGTTCTAAGTGAGCTTATCTCCTATATAGTAAGTGGAAAAAATATATTTACCATAGACCTAGACCTCTTTTTTTTTTTTTTTTTTTTTTTTTTTTTTTTAAAGGGAGTCTCACTCTGTCACCCAGGCTGGAGTGCAGTGGTGCCATCTTGGCTCACTGCAACCTCCTCCAACTCCCAGGTTCAAGCAATTCTCCTGCCTCAGCCTCCTGAGTAACTGGGATTACAGGCGCCCACCATCATGCCTGGCTAATGTTTGTATCTTTAATAGAGATGGGATTTTACCATGTTGGCCAGGCTGGTCTCGAACTCCTGACCTCAAGTGATCTGCCCGCCTCAGCCTCCCAAAGTGCTGGACCAAGCATCTAAGATTCAGTACTTGTTACAAGTTCCAAAATGCTATGGGATTGTATCTCCCAGCAACTTCACACTTGAATATAAGTTTTAATAGAAAATTACTGTAACAAAGTTTTGAAACTCTTATAGACTGCAGCCTGGTGTGATGAAAAGAGTGTAGAAATTTGAGTAAGACAAACCTGTCTTTCAGTTCTGACAAGCTGTAACGTTTGGTGTAAGTTATTTCATACCACTAAGTCTCAATTTTTTCATCATTGCAATGGCATTAAGATAACATAGGGTTTTTGTATTACGTGAAATTATGTTTGTGTATTAGGTGTTATAAAATGGCTACCAGCAGGTCCTAAGGTCACATGCATCCTTATTAATGTATTCAGTGGGAGAGGAGGTATCTTTGTCCTGGCATTTCATGTACAGGTCCAGAGACGCTTGCTGACTGAGTAAGCTTAGACCATTCACCTCTGCCCTGAGCCAAGCAATGAAGCCAGGAAGTGTGATTTGCTGTTTGTCCTACCCTAACTCCTGGGCTACTCCTTAAATACATGGACCTCGAGTTGGGGAGAAATCTTTTCCCAGAGCAAAGTCAGGAGGCTTGGCTACAAGAACCAAAAGTGGAACTGGGATAGCTAAACCCATACGTATTCACTACAGTCAAAAGAGTGGGTGAATAATTAATAAAATTCATTTCCCTTCCTGTCCCTACATCATACTAGAATCTTAGTATCTTAGCTGCTATTTCTTGTAAAAAAATTTTTGAGACAAGGTCTCACTGTGTTGCCCAGGCTGGTCTTGAACTCCTGGATTCAAATGGTCCTCTCCCCTCAGCCTCCCAAGTAGCTGGGACTACAGGTGCATTCTACCACGCCCAGCATCTTAGTTATTATGTCTTGATGTGATGTCACAAGGGTGTCTTATCCACAGGTAGTGCCCCTTTTAATGTCACCCAGGACCTCAGTAACATTTTCTACTAGTCCCCAAAGGCCCATGGCTCCCCAATCCCTTGGAGACTGCAGACCGAGCCCCTCTGCCATTCCCCCGCAGGGCTGTTTATCAGTGGCATGTGCACTTCACACACATATGTTCAACTTTTAAGGAACAGTTTCATCACCGGGAAAGGGGATTTATGGGAACAAACTTCAAACCCAGTAGGAAATTCAGAGGTACTGAGATTTAATACTCGACTCGGCTTGACTTACTTAAAGCTGCTTTTTACTCGTTTCCTTCATCCACCCTCCAGATTCACCAGATCCACTCAAAACTTATAAACTCCTTTAACACCAGAGACTGTGTTTTATCAAATGCTTTTGGTGTATTTACCCAGCCCCTGCTCTGGTGCTGGGTACCCTGTAGGTACTATACATGTCCGTGGGTAAGAATAATTCTATAGGGTCGTGGTAAGCAAATTACCATTATATATCACTGTTTACAACGTTCTATTCTTTCAAGATCATTTAAAAATGTTATTTGGAAGAGCTGTGGCAGAGGGTATAAATTCTATTTAAAGAGGTAGGTATTTACTCTTATCCTTAAAAGGTAATTTTAAGCAATCTAAAACAAATTAAGTTTTCCACCAGTTTCGGGCTTCCAGGGGAGTAAGAAAGGGCGGTTGCCAGGGAAATCTTCTCCTGATTGGGAAGCGACAGTCATGCCTAGGGATCTGCACATTGCATAATTGTAATTTTCCTATTCTTGCTCTTTTTTTTTTTTTCTGTTTTTGCTATGAGAAGAGCAAGCTAAAAAGGCTAAAGGGACATTTAAGCCAAGTCGCATTTGTCAAGGTGAAAGCTGTGTGGAGCAGAAAAGCAGTTCTCCCAGCTGCAAAGAAGATGCAAAGAAATCGAGTGAGTAGGGAATCTGAGAGCCCACTAAAAGTGCTTAGAAGGCCAACACATTACAGCCATTTCTCTAAAAAGCTGTAGGCAGGAACCAAAAGTCCAGGGCGGAGCCTTCCTACAAATGCTAAGACACTGTTGGGACGCTTCAAGGCTCCCAAAGCCACCCTTAAAGGTGTGTCTGTCCTGCAAGTTTTCTAATCACCCCCGCACCCCCATCCCGAACTGTTCATGTTTGTTTAAACAGCAGCTGCAAACAGTACTTGGTAAGGCAACCCCAGACCAGGAAATGACAACACTCTTTCACTTCAGCATTAAGTATTTATTATTTTGAACCCTCTTTTAGCAGTGCTAGAAAATTAGTGACACGAGAACTTTTGTGCTTACTTGAATGGTTACATTTTATTTTAAAAACCACTACTGTTGAGTGGGAGTATGCACCCCATTCTTTTCTTCTTTTTCTTAGTTTATTGGTTCATTCACTTAATCATCACAGATTCATCAGAGGCAAGGTGATATTATTAAAAGTTTTGGTGTCAGACAAATACACATTCCTACCAATTATTATGACCTTGGGCAAGTCCTTTCATCTTTTTTTTTTTTTTTTTTTTTTTGACACAGAGTCTCACTCTGTCTGCCAGCTGGAGAGTGGTGGCACCATCATAGCTCACTGCAGTCTCAAACTCTTGGGCTCAAGCAATCTTCTTGTCTCAGCCTCTCAAGTAGCTAGGACTACAGGCACATACCACCACCACACCAGCTACACTTAAAAAATTCTTTTGTAGAGGTGGGATCTTGCTATGTTGCCCAGGCCAGTCTCAAACTCCTGGAATCAAGTGATCCTCCTGCCTTGGCCTCCCAAAGTGCTAGGATTACAGGTGCAAGCCATTGCACCTGGCCATTTTACCTTTTTGAATCTCAATTTTGAAGCAGTAGGATGGAAATAGTAATGCCTATTTCATACAACTGCTGCAAAGATTAAAATAAAGTAACATAGGCACTGCCCCTAGCTCATTGAGATTATTCCATAATTGTCAGATATTTCATGAATGTCAGATGCCCAACTCTCCTTTCATAATGTAGGTTTTTCTCCTCCTATTTACCATTCCTTTTCAAGCACAGGAAAGGCCAAACAGGTTGACCCCTAAGTCACTGCCAAGCACCCTTATTTACCTGGTTGTTGTCATTGAAACACCTTGTGCTTGGGAAGGAATCAACAGCTGCTGAGGGGTAGCTGTGCAAATAGAAACTTATCCCTGATGCCCACCATTCAACTGTGACTTTTCCTTGCTCTAATGTCTTTGTTTGCACCAAATCAACCAAATGCTAAGTTCCTTATTCCCAGTTCTTTGGTTCCTGATGAAATGGAACTTTGCTTTATGCACTCACAGCCTTGGGCTCATCACTTTTCCTCCCAAATCTCTGCAACCCAGAATAGCTCATGGAATCGCACTGGCCTGCCCTTGTATATTTTCAGGACATATGCTCCATTTCAGCTGTCCCGGCTTTCTAAGTGTCTTCATTCCTTTTGTGGCTCTCAGATTTCCCAAAATCTCACGCATTCTCATTACTCCACACCTCACCATGCAACTTCCCATCCTGAGATAATCTGCTCTCAAAGAGTCATATGCACATGGCTTCATCTCTCAACCATCGTCTCTCAGACCATCACTGGCACAGACTATATCTATTTAGTTACATTTTGATAACTGCAGCTCAGCCAAAGCGGGGCACTCAAGCTAGATGCGCTTGGGGAGAGACTTTTAAAACTAAGCGTTCCTACATCTGATAGAGTAGTTCTTGTAACTTTTCTTTCAAGGGATTGTAACTCATTATTTGTTTATCAATTTTTTCCTTCAGACAGACCTTAAAGCACTATGACATTATTTTCTTATCTGAAATATGTGCTTTGTAGTTTATCAAAAAATAATTGTTACCCAAAAGACATGTCATATGTCATATATGAATATGCTAGAATATGCTAGAAGGGGACGGGGGAGATTCCTGAACTGTCAGTGGCAGACCTCAACTTGGGCACAGTGTCACCCTACACTAGTTACTAATGTCTCCGGACCTCAGTTTCTCTATATGACAAACTGAGGTTATAATATTTACTCCTCATATCCTTCATGATGGTTGTAAGGATCATGAGACATTATGTGAAGTTATGATTTTTTTCCAAAAGCATGTCATGATAAATGTAATTGCTATTATTAATTTGGTCATTACTAAATATGAACATTAAGTTCGACAATTACTATCCCAGAATAAATCCATTTCTTGTTTTTCTTTTCATACATATTTTAAGAGTTTTTAATTTATTCTAAGAGCCATAGTTTCCACGTTTTAGCATTTTGGATATTGGGATAAATCACATATTCTATGGAGTGTCAGAATTTATTGGTGATGTTTATTTCTTTCTTAGCAACACGAAAAATGTTGGGACAATTGCATTAGTGTCTTAGATTCAGTAAAATGTGCAGTGACATGATCTCAGCTCACCACAACCTCCAACTCACGGGTTCAAGCAATTCTCCCGCCTCAGCTTCCTGAGTAGCTGGGATTACAGGTGCCCACCACAATGCCCAGCTATTTTTTTGTATTTTTAATAGAGGGGTTTTATATGTTGGCCAGGCTGAACTTGAACTCCTTGCCTCATGATCTGCCCGTCTCGGACTCCCAAAGCGTTGGGATTACAGGCGTGAGCCACCACATCCGGCCATGTGTTCCTCTTTCAACTGAGTTCAGGAAAACCTAAAGTGAGGGGAAATGTCAGCACCAAAAGCTAGTCCACTTCCAAAGCTCCCGGCAGAGACACAAATACCTGTTTGTGCCCGTGGGCCAACTTAGGAGAACCGTTTTCTTACCATGAAAGAAATTTTTACAATTTTGCAAATTATTTTTTATATAGTCCATTTGCACTTATATTCTTATACTAGAATATATAGTGGATAGAAATATGGCAGCCACTGCTTTTAATCCACTGCTTTTAATAATAAATGCCACTACTTTTAATGCCCAAGATTTTTATCATTGACCATATTCTTTAAAAGTAGCCATGAAGAAAGCCAGGTGTGGTGGCAGGTGCCTGTAGTCCCAGCTATTCAGGAGGCTGGGGGGAGAGGATCACTTGAGCCCAGGAGTTTGAGGAGCAGCCTGGGCAACAGAGCAAGACCTCATCTCTACAAAAATTAAAAAGAACCAATTGGAAGTGGAGAGAGACTATTTTTGCTCCTAACTTGCCAAAGAAAATTGAAGGTAGGCATCAGAGTCTTGGAAAGCCAAAGTCATTCATCATCGGGGGTGTCTGTGTGCTCAGTAACATGGCAGAGTACAGTGTACAGTGAAGAACTCCCATCAAACAGAACTTTATGAAACACTTCCTATGTGCTTATGGACATTACCTCATTTCATCCACACATAATTCTATGGGATAGGAAACTGAGGCACAGATAAGTTAATTAACTCACCCAAGGATGTACCTAGTAATTTACCCAGCAAAAATTTAAACCTGGAATTCAAGTCCGGGCAGTTTAATTGCAGAGCCCACCCTCTAATCCTTTGGCAATACAGCTTCCCGTGATTTCAGTAAGCTTATGGAGTAGTTGGAGAGATGAAACAAAGACAAAGAGCCATGTCCATAAAACAGCACTTCGTGATTATTTAAGTACTCAGTATAATCATGTGGACCGAGGGTTGGGATACTTTCTCTATGAGCCATATTGTCTCCATCGCTACCATAAAGCTCTGCCCTTGTAGCTCAAAGTCAGCCATAGATAACACAGAATGAATGGGCATGCCATGTACCGATAAAACTTTATTTACAAAAATAGATGATGAAACAGATTTAGTCTGCAAGCTATATTCTGCTGACCCCTTATATAGATGGTACATGCTATAAATTTCATAAAGGAAAAGATTAATTTAGGCTGAAGTAGTTGGAGGGAGTTTTGGGAGAGCAGATTCAACTTTAAGGAAGACTTGAGATAGCTTGAGATGAGCTATGTGACCTGACCCCCTTTGCTTCTCTTGCTCAGTGCTCTCTGACCAGGCTGGCATTTTCATTCCTAGGGCTGCAATTACTACAATCTTCTTCTTACTCTAGATACTTTGCACCGGCTGATCCTTCTGCCTGGAAGCTCTTCCCCTAGATCCTTCCAAGGCTGGCTCTTCTGGTCATCAAATCTCTCAGATGTTACTTCTTCAGGGGGCTTCACTGAAGGAGAAGTTGAAGCAGCCCCCCTCCCGCTACCCTGGCACACCCCCTTATCTTATTTCCTTATAGCATTTATGCTTTCTGAAATTATCTTGTTCATTTATCAAGTGCTTGTCTATTCGCTGTCTCTTCTAGCTCTCCTTCTAGAATATAAATTACATGGAATGAGACCAACGTTTGTATTATTCACTGGTGTGTATTCCCAGCACCCAAACCATCGCTGGCAAGTAAACAATGAAAAAATACCTGCAGAAGTAAAGAAACAAGGGAGTGAGACAGGAAGAGAGACAGAAAATATGAGCATGCCTCATTAGGTGGTGTTTTATTGTCTCCTGTTCTGTGACTGAATAGACTACAACCTTCATTAGAATGGCCCATCCTTCAGTGCCCGTGACATCATTTCAATTCAGAAAGCATTCTCATCCTGGCTGGGCACGGTGACTCACCCCTGTAATCCCAGCACGTTGGGAGGCGAAGGCAGGCAGATCATGACGTCAGGAGTTTGAGACCAGCCTGGCCAACATGGCGAAACCCCGACTCTACTAAAAATACTAAAATTAGCCAGGCATGGTGGTGGGCACCTATAATCCCAGCTACTAGGGAGGCTGAGGCAAGAGAATCTCTTGAACCCAGAAGGCAGAGGTTACAGTGAGCTGAGATCGTGCCACTGCACTCCAGTCTGGGTGACAGAGCGAGACGCCATCTCAAGAAAAAAAGATATTGAAATAATTATTTCAGTACGTTCAAGACCAGCCTGGCTAACATGGCAAAACCCTGTCTCAACTAACTATACAAAAATTAGCTGGACGTGGTGGCACAGGCCTATAATTTTAGCTACTGAAGAAGCTGAGGCAGCATAATCGCTTGAACCGGGAGGTGGAGGTTGTGGCGAGCTAAGATCACGCCACTGTACTCCAGCTCAGGCAACAGAGCAAGACAGTATCTCAGAAAAAAAAAAAAAAAAAAAAAAAAATTCCCTATCTTGTAATTAGAGGGTGTTAGCCCTTGATCATGGCCATTTCTTAGTCCAGGGCAGCTCTTCCGGTTTTCTGAATGATAACATGTGGTTTCAGTGATAGATGGGCTATCACTGAAACAGCGAATGCACACTAATCCTCATTTTGTTTTAACAAAAATTAAGATTTCTGTTGGAGTGCTAATGCTTAAACATAATAATTAAAGAGCAATTAATCCTCTTTTCTCATCCATAACTACTGTAAAATCTAACCTGTATTATTTTGTTTTTATTATTGTTTGTTTATGTTTGTTGAGTCCAACCCCCTCCTAAACTGGTGCACACACGCAGGGCATCCCACCAGCCTAAAATCAATGAGGTCCTGCACTGTTTGTCTCTGCTCCCACTTTCCTTCCACCAAGACTTCCAATTCCTGAAAGTGCCACCACAGTAATAATGCAGGCTTTTCTGAGACAGCTGCAAGGTTATCTTTTTCTTTGGATTTTCCTAAATCTTTTCTCTCTGTGCAGCTGAAATGGAAAGACACAGCAACCTCTGCCCAGCTCACAATAGCAGCTGCAGCCATGTAATTCCCCCTTTCTTTCCAATCAAAAGGGATTAACATTTCACTCTTTGGACCTGGTATGCTTACCACTCTATATGCTTTTTTCTAAAACTATCCACCTAAGTAACATCTCCCTTTTGCTTTAGTGTTTAAGAAACAAAAAATAAAAACTGACTCGATTATACCCATGGTAATGGCCCTTGCAGTTCAGCAACTGTGTGTTTCTTCTCCAAGGTCTCGATTTTCTGTCTTTACACTTTCCCTAGAACTGATTACTGTATTATTTTATGTGTAATCTTGTTGTATGCTACCTTTAGGTATATAAATAATGTATTACTATTCAAATTCCACTCCAATGGAAGTCGCTTCCACACAACTTCTTAGCTGCCATCATTTGAAAAGTATGATTAATTGAAAGATCTACAGGTTAAATACTTCTCAGCTGATTCCCTAAACAACAATTACAGACTGTTTCTAGTAGTAGTTTCCACACAGACTGGAGTGCAGTGGCACGTTCTCAGCTCACTGCGACCTCTGCCTCCCGGGTTCAAGAGATTCTCCTGCCTCAGCCTCCCTAGTAGCTGGGACTATAGGTGCCCGCCACCATGCCTGGCTAATTTTAGTATTTTTAGTAGAGTCGGGGTTTCACCATGTTGGCCAGGCTGGTCTCAACTTTTAAAACAAATATCTGAACAAAATTTGCCTTGTTTTGTTGCATAAGCCATATGAGCTAATCAGTTTGTCATGAGTCTCTGATATACTCCAGAGAGCAATGCTTATGAACTTCACACCAGTGTTGAGAAATAGCAAGTGTGGGGTGCATCATCTATGACCCTCAGCTGTACCAAGTGAATTTTTAAAATGCAATTGCTAAGCCTGTAATGAGGCTCTGAATGTGATCCTATCTCTGCAGTGAGTCACCTGCCAATGCAAGGAAAACAAGACTGTTCTCAGCATTTACAATTTCCTGAGAAATCTTTGTTGCTGTGGTGATTTTGATGCTTTTACCTAAAAAAGTAAAAACATGACATTGTTACTAGCATAAGTAATAAATGGCAAGTGTATCAAATGTGATGAGCACAAAGGTGTCCGGGACTATAATTGCTCAGTTCTGCAGGTGCCACAAAGCACAGCCTAGAAAGACAAGGAGCATCAAACAGTGGTCAACATGTGGCCCTAAGAACTGCCTCATTGGAACTCAGCCCCTTCTTAGCTGTAACTCTGGGTGAGTTACATAACTTTAGTGTCCTCCTTTGTAAAATGGGAATAATAGTAATACACCCCTCCACTGTGTGGATCAAATGAGCTGATATTTATAAAGTGCTTAGAACAGTGCCTGCGCACAGGAGCACAATATAAGAATTGATTAAATGAAATGAACATGCTGCAGGGTGATGCTTCATCTTGGTTAGGACTTTTCAGAATTAGAACCTACAAACCACTTTTTTAAAGTCCACGAATAGTAGCACTTCTTCAATCTGAAGTTCTTAGATCTAAACTTTCAAGTTATACAGGTAAATTCACAATTAAAAAGGAAAGAATGATCCTCTTTTAGTATAACATCTATTCTCACTTCCTTAGAACCTATGATATTTAGAAATCTCTGTCTGATATGTGTGTGCGCTATTGTGGACAATTTTCTTAACACTTTAGATTTCATCGTGATATATTATGAATCATAAAATTTTGATTAATGTAATTTTATCTTAGGAGTTAAACACTTCCAACTGTAGTGCTGCTGTTTTAGCTGTGTGTCCTTTGGCAAGTTACTTACCTTCTCTGAGCTCCTGCTTCTCACCTGAGAAAAACAGAAAAATATGCACAGGTTGTCGTATTGATGAAGTGAGATCTTGTAGGCAAATGTTTTTTAGCAGAGTTAATGTTAATAATGAAGTACCATGTTATTTTAATGTATAAGCAGTAAATTGTTAATATCAAAGTATTAAAAGCCTTTTTATTTTCTCATTGCAAACCTGGCCAATTCCAGGGAGCCTTTCCTGGATCCTCCTTTCCCGGATCCTCCTTTCCCATCACCATTACTGCTAACTCTCGTTTCTCTTCTCGTCTCTGTTATAAATATGTTGAGGGCAAGAACAAGCCTCCCCCTTTTTTGGTCTCTTTTACTTAAGCCTTGTGCAGTGAGTGCTCTGTGCACTGTAGGATGTTTGCTATGTTACTTCTTAATGGATAAAAAGAGTGGCTACTATGCATCTTTTTTCACATCATGAAAAATGAAGAAGGAATGAGATCTAGGTTGAGTTCATGTTGAAGTGGAAAATCTAAGAGGAACTTAAGAGAAAGCCACGAAGACGGCTTCTAAAACATAGTGCAATGTTCTGCTGAACTCGGAGAAAATGACTGTGGAAAGAAAAAAAAGAGCAGTGCACTAACAGCATTATTTTGTTGTGGTACCCACAGTTAGGGACTTAGAGTAGGATCCAGCGAAGCAAAAGGAAAGGAACAATTCAGACAAGTAGTAGCTATACCAGGTAAGTCACAGAATCAGAAGGCCAAAAGGGGAGAAACTTGCAAGAGGAGTTATTTGTATGTAAGTGTGTGCATGGGTGTGCAGAGGCCAACAAAAAATAAAAGCAAGAAAATGCCATTATCTTCCAGAAGGAGATCATTGAAAACCTTTAGAGAGTGCTTTAAGCAGATCTTTGGAAGCTGAATCCAAATTAAGAAAGATTCAGAAAGAATAAGTGATTGGGGAGTAAATGCAGCTGGTGGAGACCACTGGTTTAGGAAGAAGACAGACTGGATATGAGATGGTCAAGTCGAAAGGTTCAAGGAAGGCATAGATCAATCAGAAAACATTCCCGAATCTTAAATGGCAATTGAAAACAAATCACTGGAAAGCTTAAATAAAATTGCTCTCCTTTCCAATGGCATTCTTATGCCTGACTCAACTATTATCAGTGTGAGAAAACTGAGATGCACACATGATTCAAAGCCAATGGTTTTAATTTTTCCTAATACATGAGTCATGTTAAAGATTGAAAGACATGGATTTGTATGTATTCAAAATATTCTTGAGCCTATTACAATACAATATTGTTATTGAAAGGTTAATGTCTAAAGTTTCAGATAATTATATTACCAACATGCAGTACCATACCAAAAAAAAAAAAAAAAAACTTGGTCTTATTTATACGTTTTAAAATAAGTAAGAGGATAATTGGAATGTTTATAACACAAAGATACGACAAATGCTTGAGGTGATGGATACTCCATTTACCCTGATGTGATTATTACACATCATATGCTTGTATCAAAATAGCTCATGTACTCCATATATACTTACTGCGTACTCATAAAAATTAGAAATGTTAAATCTAAAAAAAAAAAGGGGGGGGAAAAGAAAAGAAAAAGGTAAGATTTTGTAAAATGTGATTTATCTGTTTTCTATCTGAATAGGTTCCTCAAGATGAATGGACAGGGTACACCCCTCGAGGTAAAGATGATGAAATTCCATGCCGAAGAATGCGGAGTGGTAGTTATATCAAGGCCATGGGGGATGAAGACAGTGGAGACTCAGACACGAGTCCCAAGCCTTCTCCAAAAGTTGCTGCACGGAGAGAAAGCTATCTCAAGGCTACTCAGCCATCCCTTACAGAACTCACCACACTCAAGTAAGTAGTCCTAACCCTGCACTTGTGATAGTCCAGGTGCTTGTATTATCACCGAGGCTCAGACGGTGTGTCTCCTACAGTAAGTGGGGCAGAAACATCCTACAGGTGGAGCAGTGCAATACATTGATTGTGACTTTAGATCTGATGTCTGTACCCCAGTGCCTTTGTAGAGAGGGGCAACAGATGTGCTCTGCATTGATCATGAGCTGAACCCCTCATCTCTAAGAAGCAGAAACAATCCAATCTTTTCAGAAGCCATTCTGGATTCTTTTAAATCCAGAATGGCTTCTGAAAAGAATTAAAATTTCTGGTCAATAAGAATATACATGTATCCCAATTCTTGAACATTTGCTCGGGCATGAAGTACATACAAGAACTTTTTCTTAAGACTCTTGAATTTTTCAGATAATTGAGTGACATAATAGAGGAGATTGTCTTGGAGAAGCTTATAGAATGTGGCCATGCTTGCAAATTGGATATGTGAAGGTTCTTGACATACATTTTTAAACTTGGGCACTCAATACGTATTACAATTTGAAGGCCTTAAAAATGTTTTGTTTGAAAATATAAATATAGTCATACAACATCTAATGATGGGGTTACATTCTGAGAAATGCATCATTAAGTTATTTCACTGTGCAAACATCATAGAGTATACTTACACAAAGCTAGATGGTCTAGCCTACTACACACTTAGGCTATATCGTGTGGCGTATTGCTCCGAAGTTGCACACCTATGCAGCAAATTACTGTACTGAAGGCTGTGGGCAACTCTCAGACAATGGTAAGTATTTGTTTATCTAAATATATCCAAACATAGAAAAATACAGTAAAAGTACAGTATTATAATCTTATGGGACCACCATATTATATGCATCATTAACTGAAATGTTGTTTTGCAGCATATGACTGTGGTCCTTAACTGTATTTGTGCTGTTTGTGAACAAAGAACAGCACTCCACAGGAAACCACTGAAATTGATTATTTTAAGCCAGACCTGATTTAATTCTAAATGCTGTTTATAGAGAGTACATTCTTTAGAGTCTTGAAATGTAGAAAATAGATAGAATTCCATTTGGACCTGAAAAATATATTACAGATAACTCATATTTTTAACTGCCATTGATTCCGTATTTTGATGAAATAACATTACTATTCGTGCATTTATATTATGTTACTAAATAAAATATTAAAAGACAAAATAAATAAAACAAAAAAATCAATGCAGTCGAGTTAAGGAAAACAAACCTATTTGTTAATCAAGAGCACTGAAAAACAGCTGACTCTTGTGCATGGGAATTTATTTAAATAGCAGAGTATGTTGTATTTTAAAGAACTGGACAGAGACAGCCTCTCATGAATTATTTGTCAAGCGTTTGTGTGGAACAATTCTGGATCGTTTTAATCAAAAATTAACACCAACGCATCAGTAAATTAAGCCAAGAAAAAAACCTCTTCTTTCTTTCTTTGGCTTTCAGTTGCCCTTCCTCTTTGTCTTTCTACTACATGTGTTAGTTTTCAAGAATCGTCAGAACGAACTACCACAAACTTGGTGGCTTGATTAGATCTACAAAGACTCTATTTCCAAATAAGGTCACATTCACCGATAGTAGGAGTTAGGACTTCAATATATCTATCTGGAGAACAGAATTGGACCCAAAACATTGCCACATGAGCTTAAAAAAAAAAAACATGGAAATAAAAAACAGAAACAAATCTTCATTGTATTTTGGCACACCTAGCAGATGCTCAGAAAATTAAATTAAAAGAACTGGATTTGTAATAAAGGCAGTGGACCAAGGTGACATGAAACGAGGGAGGCCAAGGACCCTTCTGAAAAAAATATCTTCTATGGACCTTAAAATATCTCTCCACTAGACACAATGCTAGGTAGTCATGGCTGTGGGGTTAACATCTTTCTGAAGATGCAAGAAAAGAATTGCAATGGGCAGGAAAGTCACTTAAACCAGCAACCTCCAGAGTCCTTTCCACCTCCTGAGTATCCTGTTAGGTTGTCATCAAGATGCATTGGTCACATTCGCTGAGTGATACTTTGGGTCTTGGGTGATAAGATAGAGGAACTGCTCTTGTCCACTGCGATATCCAGGTAAGAGGAGAACAGGAAGATGCAGAGCCATGAGGAAGATGAGAAGGGTGCTCTGAGGAGACTGAGGACAGGGGTGGTGGGTAGGGGCTGAAATCAACATCACAATCGTGCCCTGGGCTACTCTCATAGCTTCAGGATGTGGAGGATCACTCTGAAGTCATCGAAACTCTTTCTTTCTCATTTGCCTTCTTCACAATATGACCCTCCTCTAATGGCCTGGACCATATTTTTGTGACCACCATATATTTCTTTTGCTGCTCAGAAGTTTTCAGAGCAGAAAGAGACAAACATGCAGATGACAGCTAGGCTGATGGTAGAGGGCCAGCTCCTTCAGAGGGTGAAGATGTTGAACTGGTTATGAGTTAGTGACTGCTATTTCCTCCCTCCCCACTTACGGAAATTCAAAGTGGTGATAAGTGGACAGGAGAACACCTACTAAACTGAAAACATTTTACTTAGGATGGAGTTTCCCCAAACCATCTCTGTTGTCCCCTATTCTTTGGCAGGAAAGAGAACTTTTTTTTCCTATGTTTATGTAAGATGGATAATGTGCCGATATCATCACAAGGTTTGAAGGAAGCACATCTCATATATTACTGTGAAAACTCAATCATCATGATTATGATCCACAAAAGGATCACAAGAGAACCTTAGACAACCATCTAAACATATCTTCCTTCCCTGTGCTACCATCACATCCCCTAGAATCATTTCTCATAGTTCTACTTACCTCTATTCGTTTCACACTCACCTAGTTTATGAGTTCCCTTTGTCATTACAGTCTACACATTAAACCTCCGTCATCTTCAACTGCATGCAATTGTTAGTGACCTCTAGTTTAACCAGATTGGCCAGGCACGGTGACTTACACCTGTAATCCCAGCACTTTGGGAGGCCGAAGTGGGCAGATTGTTTGGGTCCAGGAATTTGAGACCAGCCTGGGCAACATGGCAAAACCTCGCCTCTACAAAAACTACAAAAATCAGCCAGGTGTAGTGGTGTGCACCTGCAGCCCCAGCTGCTCGGAAGGCTGAGGTGGGAGGATCACTTGAACCCAGGAAGTCGAGGCTGCAGTGAGCCTTGATTGAGCCACTGCACCCCAGCCTGGTCAACAGAGAGAGACTCTGTCTCAAAATTAATTAATTAGTTAATAGTTTAACCAGATTGAAAGAGATACAAAAGAAAAAAAGGAAAACACACTAAAAAGGCAAAAATTCAGACATGACATGAGTCATAATCAGTTCTGTCTTTCCTTCCTTGATGATGTTTTGACTGCAGATCATTATTTTTCTAGAAGTTTGAAGGATTCAGTCCCTTATGAGAAAAAAGATCCCCATATCCTGGAATTCTAGTTCCTCAAAAAAGAAAACTATATTTATGTTCCTACTTCTTTGACATTTAAGTCGATTTTTTTCCCTCCTTCCTCCTCAGCAATTCACAGCTTTAGGGATGAATCATAGCCCTGAACCAAGATAACTAAAATTAGGCAAGTGAGATTGGGGCAACATTTTGTTTAAGGTTTTCAACTCCCATCTTCTCTCAGAAATGTTGGAGAGAAGGCACTCCTACACTTTCTTACATTGTTTTTCTCTTTTCTTTTCTATTTTCCAAAGGCATCTTGAGGGTTTATTTATGTGGGTGGTTTTTCATCAGCTGCTTAGTGTTAGTCATTGGGTCCTCAGACATATAAGGCCTAAGGTCAGTTAAACATTGTGGTGTTAGGAGTAGTTTTGAGACAATGAAGTCCATCTTTGGGCCAGCAAAACCCCTCCTGTAACTACTCTTGGAAAACTATTATTTCGGTCACTCTCTTCTCTTATCCCACAGCTATTAACAAATCGCTCCACCTCATCACTAGCTTTTCCTTCTTCCTTACTTATTAGCTAACAATAAATTTGAAATGGCATATCACCCGAGAATATTAATATTTTCAAAAAGTTCTGAATGTTTAATAGTAAATTTCCAGGCAAGTAGAGGAGACATTTAGGGGCCAGAGTTCTCTCAAAGCATGTCGTTGCAGCCTGGCACTGATGAAGAACATAAGTCTCTTACTTGGAGTGCTATTTATTCTAGAACTGAGACTACTGCCTGCTACCATGATTAGTTAAAACCTAGTCCAAATCCCATCTGGGACTTTTATTCGATTCACTGCAGAAAGAACTTTTTAAAAATTATACTAAGTGGGGTGTCATTTAAAAGATTCTGAAGTTAAATTCAAATATCTATTAATCCTACATGAAAAATAGTTTAAAGTGACTTAATACTTCATCTCTTTATCCAAGCACTAAGAAAAATTCTTCCCCTAGAAGAAATAGTCAGTCTTTAATATTATAGACTTTGAAACTCCTCTGAAATTGGGGAGAAGGATCCCAGGCCGTTGCAAGAGAGCCAGTCAGAGCTCCTAGCAATTTTGATAAAGTGTCTGACGAAAGGCTTCAGGAAGATTTATTTTCAGTTCTAAATGCCTTGAAGGCAAATCGTTTTTCATTTTCAGGATGGTTAATCCTCTTAATCTTCATTTTTCCCCCTGGCCCTGAACCTTTTTTTTGTTTGTTTTAGATAAATTGGAAAATTTTAAATTTAAATTTGGAAAAATACTAAGTAGCTGTGTGCCTTTTGGCAAATGGATTAATGTCTCTGAACCTCCTCATAAATGAGAGTCTCAGTCTCTTAGCATGGATGGCACCACTTAAGTGGCTCTCCCTACAACTCCTCCCACCCCAAACCTGTGGCAGACAGCATTAGCCAATCCCAGCATTGATGGATCCCATCGCCCTACCGATTGAGAACAGACTGAGCCCCTGAACCAGTCTCAATGCAGGGCTCCAGCCACCATGATTCATTGATCCGAGATGCCCACAGGTGCTATCTTTAGTCTACAGGAAATATCTCCCAGGAACCTTTCAGCACTGATGTGTATAATTATAAGAACGAGGCACGGTAGGCTGGCGGTTCACAGTTTAAAGACAAAAGAAAGTAGTATTGGTAAAGAAAATAATTTGAGAAGAGGTGGATGGAGTGTTCTTCTTCAACTTTAATTCTGGATATTTTAAATGCGTCGATTTCTACGTAAGGAACCCAAAACCATAGGTTCTTGCTGTAGTCTCTTTTGTTGTTGTTGTTGTTTATCTTGTATACATTTTTTTCTCCCCTTTTTTCCTCCTGGACATGCTGTGTCCTTGCCTGTTCCTCACGTCATACACTCCCCTCCTACCTACCTACTGCTCCTCGTTCTCCTTTTCTTGCTCGAGAAAGAGGGGGATGGGATGAAGATTGGAGCATCGCTATTTTTTTCCCCAAATATATGAACCGTATTGCGAACATAGCAATTTGTATCATCCCATCTCTGTTCTAAGTAGTATGAAATATCTGTTTTGCCTAATGCTTTTTTGTTCCTCTCCTACCTGTTCCTCTGTATCATTGTAACATACAACAGCAAATGCTCCTCACAAAATAGGTAGAACAAGAAAACACAACCTACCACACGAAGTTGTGAATTAACGTCCTCAGTGATCAGTGATATAAACTCAGGGTAGTGTCCCATTCTTCCCTGAGATAATACTTTCTTCTATTATCCTCTATCCTTCTAACTCCCCACTCCCACTTTCCAATATAATAAGAAATGCGACACATTTAAAACAGGGAAAGTCATTCTTGCTCACAGAAAAATTGTCACTTGCTCATCTACAAATTATCTAAATACCTTTCAAAACTTTGTTAGAAATCAGCTTGATTTGAAAAAGAAAAAAACACCTAATACAAGCTATCGCCTATTATATTCAGTCCCAGATCACCACTCCTAGTTTTAAAAAAAAAAAAAAATGTTCCTTCATTGGGAAATGAATGCCCTCCTCCAAATGATGTGGGCACGTGTGAGTATTGTAGTCTGTACCAAATCCTGGTATCTTGCTGTACAATTACTCTTTAGAAAAGCCTGTGTTGAAAGGAAGCCTGCATAGACTGAAAAGTTTCTACAATGATCATGACTACAGAGAGGTGAGAACTCCTTGTGTGTCTTTAAAGGAGGCAAAAGAATAAAAGAAAGTCCAGATACTTTTCTAGAGAGAAGGAATGGAGACATTTTTAAAAGTTAAGAGTCAGGGGTTGGGGGAGGGAAAGCATCAGGATAAATAGCTAATGCATGCTGGGCTTAATACCTAGGTGATGGGTTGATAGGTGCAGCAAACCACCATGCACACGTTTACCTGTGTAACAAACCTGCACGTCCTGCACATATATCCCAAAACTTAAAATAATTTTTTTAAGTTGGAGAAATATTTACATTTTAACAAGGTTCTAAGTGCCTGACTGAGTGCTATGGGCTTTACATACATGTTTTCTTTTGATCATCACAACTCTATGCATGCAATTTTGCCCATTTTACAAATGATAAATTTGCATCTCAGAGAGATTAAATAACTTTTTAAAGGTCACCTATCAATCAAATGTCAGAGCTAAGATTTGAGCCCAGGTGTTGAAAGCAGAAAAGATAAAAAGCTGGACGGAAAGTTGAACTTACTAAGACTGCAGTGATGAGCTATTTAAAAGACGTTTAATAATGGAGGGGAAAGGAAGATCAGCTGGGTGTGGACAACTGTCAAGTGGTACCCAGGAAAAACAGACATTCAAAACAGACTGTGAGAGTGAAGGATGGATTTGAAGGGGCATCAGAAGCCTGCAGTGAAGTGAGTTCTCTGTCTGAAGTGTAAACATCAAACATGCAGCTGAAACAGGAAGGATCTTGAGAACATCGTGACTCAGGCTTAGCCTCAGGTACAGAGAAGAAGGACCAATGACCAAAGAATCAGAGCTGCAGAAGGTGCTGGCTGACAGAGGACACAGGAAGAAGGGACGGACTCTTAGGAGCCTGGGTTCAGCTCTGTGGAGACTAATACAATCATGAGTCCTGGGCCTATATCTGTTCTATGGCTTACCGTGTGTAACCTGAACCTTCTTCAAAGGACAGCAGACCAGGTTTGCACCCTTGACAGCTGGCTTCAAGGGGCTGTGTAAACAAAGCCCTAAGACAGCAGAGGGAGGGGAGCCAGGGAAGGCCCTGGCTGAGGGTTCTGGAAACAAAGACTCCCCACTTCCTTTAGGTGGTGCCGATCACAGATGCTGCCCACTGTCCTTCTAGGACGGCTTCTCTTTGCAGAGAGCCTCAAAATTCTTTCGTCTTGTCTGCCTGCCACCTGCCATTTGTTCAATGTAATATCTATGTTCCCGTTAAAGTGCAGACAACGAGGTAAAGAGAACACCCTAATTACAATCAGAAATTATATTCATGCAATCACTCACTCACTCATTTATTCATGCAACAAACATTTGGTAACTTTAATAATTTAAGTACTGTGTCCTACATTTATACCTTGGTTTCAATATTCACTAAATGCTTTACTAAAATCTGGTTTTCCAGAGTCAAGTAGAAGAGAAAAATACACACACACACACACACACACACACACACACACACACAAAAGTCTAAGAATGGCAAAAGCAGGCACTGCAAAGAGGAAAGGAACTTAAAATTCAGAGGCTGGTGGTATTAAAGTTGATCGTTTTGGTCAGAATTATTTTCTGATGAGAAAAATCCGTGTTGCCTGGCATAAGAAAGGGTGGTATTTTTTGTTTCTTTTTGTTTTTGTTTTCTTTTGTTTTGTTTACAGGTTACTATTTAGTTGGCATAGTACGTTATTAGCTTTACTTTTGCTGTATCATTTATTATTAAAGAAATTCTTCTTATGCATGCAGATGGAAGGACATTTTGCAGGAATGAGAAAAGCTTCTTGAAAAGGAAGCCTAGGCGGACATATTAGGAGGTGCCTCTAATCCTTTATAGAAGCAGGCTGGGTGTAAGTCCTAAATAAATGTATGTTTACAGAAGATGCATTTGAAATAGCAAAACCATCAACATTCCTATCTATAAACTAGGAGGAAATTCGATCAAAATTGCAGCCCAGGGAATTCAGGTTAGCTGCAAGGAGGAACTTCTAAGTGCAAAGTTATTAATTATCCAATCAATTAATTTGGAAATTGTTAGAGAAAACTTCCAAGGCCTCTTTTGAAACCAGCTGAGTTATATTCCTCTGAGACGTTGGATAATTCTGCTTGAGCAAGACAGACAAAATGTCTATATAGGATCTTTCCAGCCTGAAGAGTCTAAGACTGTATCATAAGATCTGCACCATCGTCTGATCTGTGCATTGATCCTGTATTTTCAAGCTAAGCATGCAGGAAGAAGAGATTTCAAAGCACCCACATAACACAGTACCCCCTAAATATATCACTTCTCTTCCTGACACTTCTCTTTCTATCAGTGGAATGATCATTTTCTAAATACAGTCTGGAAACTTTGCAACTCACCTCTTACCTCTTCCAGCTTTACTACTTTTCACTTGAGTGATTGCAATGGACCCATTTGTCTTGATGCCCCCAGCCTCTCTCCGCTCCAACTCCTTCTCTAAGACTTTCTACCAGGTTGCTAAAATATTATCTCTGAATCCCATGTTGTCTAGGCACAAAGTCCCAAATGTAGCATTCAAAAGTGTCACAGTAAGACTCCATTCTCCTTTGAGATCTTCTTTCCTGCTATTCCCTTACAAGCACAGAACACTTGCATGGGAAGTAACATCAAGCCACTTCAACAAGCCACTGATTGTTCAAGCGTAATTATGCAGATTCAAGAAGGTGCAGTGTATGTGGCACACTTAGCACCGTCTCTGGCACACGGTAGTTGCTCCATATATGTTAGCTATCACCATCATTATTATCAGTTTTGGCCACCTACTATGTGCTAAGCTTTGGGATATATTATAGTAGTCAGGATTCCCAGTACAACAGAACTTGCGATCTAATGGGGGAGAAGACGAGAAGAAAGTCTCCATTCTTTTAAATCTTCTTCTCAAAGTTAACCTCTGGCTGTCGGCCATTATTTCTTCCTCCTAAGAATTCCCAAAGCACTGTGTTAACATTTCTCAAGGTAATATAGCCTTCTTAAGTGCTGGTCTGTTTTCCCCGTCCCTCGTGTAGAAAGAGATTCGATGCTCTCTGAAAGAATGCTTTTGAATCACTTGGCACAGAGTCGTCATCCCAGAGGGGAAGTTGAACAAATGCTAACGCATCATTACGCAATCCCTCTATGCCTAAGGTGCCCTGAACAGTACCCTCCACGAGTAGCTTTAATGCGCAGTGGTTGAGTTGAGTTGCCATCTAACATCTGCCCAGCATCCTTTGACTGCGTCTGTGCTCTCTTTGATTCTTCCCCCTCCCTCTGCTTCTGAATCTGTGGTTCTCTGAAAAGCTCCCTATTCCTTCTCAACCCTGCTTTGCATTGCCAGCCCACCTGGAGGCTGGGAGCTCAGTCTGGCAGGTACACATTAGCTCGTTAAAAATATCCACGCAGCCATCCCTAGTATTGTTATCCATTTTGAACATTAGCATATTTCCTTTAGTTCATCTGGGGAATCCCAGTTCCTTCTAGTTCTATGAGGGGGCAGGAAGCACCAGCATTAACTAGTCCTTTTGAAGTTGGGAAGGGTCTTCTTCAATGATCACATTAACTACTCCAACATTCTTTAAAAATTATTTGTGGCTGGGCGTGGTGGTCCACGCCTCTAATCCCAGCATTTTGGGAGGCCAGGGCAGGCGGATCGTTTGAGGCCAGGAGTTCAAGACCAGCCTGACCAACATGGCAAAACCCCATTTCTACTAAAAATACAAAAATTAGCTGGGCGTGGTGGCGTGTGCCTGTGATCCCAGCTACTCAGGAGGCTGAGTCACTCGAACTCGGGAGGCAGAGGTTGCAGTGAACCAAGATCTTGCCACTGCACCCCAACCTGGCCAACAGAGCCAGACTCTGTCTCAAAAAATGTGTGTGTGTGTGGATATATATATGTATATACATATATGTATGAACCCACATAAACCAATGAGAAAATATCATCTATCCTGATAGCTAGTAATATTTTAATTTTCTTCTAAGCCTATTGTTTAACATAAATAATTGGAAATAACAGTCATCAAGTGTTTTTAGTACATATGATAAGATCCTCCCAACGGTGTCAGAAGGAGTTTAGAGTTGATTTGTAACCAACACTTTACTGATACACCAAGGCTTTCCAATGGTTGTGAACCTCACGAGACAGAGCCTGGGCCTTCAGCTCCAGCCCTCTACTTTCTCTCCAACTTCTTTCCTCCCACTGACTCCTGAAACTCTGAGGACTTTTCCCTGAACAGTCTGGAGACTGTTTCCACCATCTGGACATTGTTCTTGACTTACAGCTCAGAACCTTCTTTTAGTTCTGCGGGCCACACCTCTTTCCCAGAAAAAGCAGAGCTGAGAGCTCTCGGAACAGATCCAGATTACCAACTGCATATAAAATTGCCACCACCTCGGTAGCATCATTCCTGTGCCAGATTCCAAGAGAGAATGGACACTGCTGTGGGTACAGGCACCTGAGAAGATTGGCCTGGTCCTGAGGTTTGTGCCTTCAGAGCCTGGGTTTGAAAAGCCAAGCTGGAGGGCCGGGCGCGGTGGCTCAAGCCTGTAATCCCAGCACTTTGGGAGGCTGAGACGGGCGGATCACGAGGTCAGGAGATCGAGACCATCCTGGCTAACACGGTGAAACCCCGTCTCTATTAAGAAATACAAAAAACTAGCCGGGCGAGGTGGCAGGCGCCTGTAGTCCCAGCTACTCGGGAGGCTGAGGCAGGAGAATGGCGTGAACCCGGGAGGCGGAGCTTGCAGTGAGCTGAGATCCGGCCACTGCACTCCAGCCTGGGCGGCAGAGACTCCGTCTCCAAAAAAAAAAAAAAAAAAAAGAAAAGCCAAGCTGGGAGCATTTTCCATTGTCGTTGCCATCTCCACTCAGTGAAGAAAGATTGTGTTGGAATTTTAGAGTGAGAGAAGCTAGAGACAAAGCTAGCTGGACGTGCTCATCTAGCCCGAGGCTGCGTTTCTCCGTTGAAAGGAGCCCCTTCACAATGCTAGGCGGGGTCCAGTAGTCGGATGAGAGCCAATGGTGGACATCTCTTCCCAACTCCATATTCAGTTTGGTCATCCTGGGAGCCATACTGGCCATGATGGGAATATTTACACCATGGAAATCAACACGCTCTACAAGGCAGAGCTTCTTCCTCCCAAAAAGTCCATTTCTAAACATTTACCACTTTACCAACAGCATTATTTTCCTGTAGCCTTTCTTCAGAGAGAGAATAAATGAAAAATCTTAGACGCAAATCTAGAAGGAACCTCAAAGATGATTCTAACCCTTTTATATTACAAATGAGGATATGCAGGCCCCAAGGAAAGGGGTATGTCACTGAAGCCCTTCAGCAAGGTTTAGGACCCAAGTCATCTCACTCTCAACCAAGACTTCTTTCCAGAGGAATCAAAGTTTCAAGCTGCTGACTGCCCTGAGGCAGACAAGAGACCTAGCAGACTCTGTCTCCATTGCACATATACGATTAAGTGCCGCCAGGAACAATGAACACAATGTTGTATAATTATTTGTAAGTTGTGAAATTACATCATGTATGTTACCTCTAACTAAAAGTGCTATATTTGTTCAAAAAAGAGAAAAATTAATATGAATTGAAAAGAGGAAGGGATGACTTCGTGAAAGAGAAAGGATTCAATTTGGAATCTGAATAATCACTGAGAGGCAACAGACTAGGGAGGAGGAATTTTGTCTGAGTATAAAGAAATTAAGTTGACTAGTGTATTAGAAGAGTATTTAAAAGTGAGAGGCCATCTTTGGATAGAAAGTGAGAACTTTTCGAAGTAAGATCCTTAAATATCCAGATAATTCATTTTGTTTTAATAAAGAGAGCGATAGGAAACCACTGATAGCCGAGCCAGATAATGAAGTGATGTAAGTGTTGTTTTAGAAAGATGGCCTGCGTGGCCAGGCACGGTGGCTCACACCTGTAATCCCAACACTTTGGGAGGCCAAGGCGGGTGGATCACAAGGTCAAGAGTTCGAGCTGAGGCAGAAGAATCACTTGAACCCGGGAGGCGGAGGTTACAGTGAGCTGAGATTGCGTCACTGTGCTCCAGCCTGGGCAACAGAGTGAGACTCCGTCTCAAAAAGAAAAAAAAGATGGCCTACGGGGTGTGGAGTCAAAAATCCAATTACAGCATTTCTTGTGCTTTTCTCTTACTTTTTTCTTCTGGCTTCTTTATTTGTTTTTCTTGTTGTTGGACTATATCTCGTTTTAACCCCCCAAAAAATCACCTTGAAGAATAGTAATGGCTAACACTTAGAAGCACTTCCTCTGTGCCAGACACAATTCACATAATAACTAATAGTACCTATAAGACAAGAATTATTATTGACTAAGTTATACAAGGAGGAAACTGGGGCACATAAATTTAATTGACTTTCCAAGGTCACAGATCTACAAGTGTCACAGCCAGGATTTGAATCCAGAGCCCATGTCATTAGCCACTATACTAGCCTGCCTCTAGATGAGATAGAGAGAGACAAATTGGAGACAGACAGTTTGAAATCAAGTAAGAGGCTAGAGAAAGTTGTACTGCTCCAGAGAAAGAATGGTAGAAGCAGAGATTAGGATAGTACCAGAAAGGGCTGATATACGAAGTTACACAGATAAATAAGGGCACCAAGAATCAAAAGCCAACCAGGGACAGGTGGTATAGTTTGGGTGTTTGTCCCCCCCAAATCCCATGTTGAAACGTAATCCCCAGTGTTGGAGGTGGGACCTGCTGGAAGGTGTTTGGGTCTGGGGGACGAATCCCTAAGGTATGGCTTAGGTGCTGTCCTCATCATCACAACTGAGTTCTCACTTTGAGTTCATGCAAGATCTGGTTGTTTAAGAGTGTGGCACCTCCCCACCCTCTTGCTCTCTTTCTCTTACCGTGTGACATGCTGACACCCTGTCACCTTCAGCCATGATTGTAAGCTTCCTAAACACTCACCAGAAGCAGCTACAAGTACCATGCTTCCTATAAACCCTGTAGAATCATGAGCCAATTAAAACCCTTTTCTTTATGAATTACCCACCTTCGAGTATTTCTTTCTAGTGACCCAAAAACAGCCTAATACAACAGGTCAAATCTCCTTGTTGCTGCTGCTATTATTTTGTCTTGCTTACTGTAGTGATACGCTATTCCCCAATATACACCATACCCATATAAGTCTCTTTTTTTTATTTAGGAATAATAGGAAGATTTCCTTTTTTATTATTACAAAATATAATACTCATAAAAATTTTAACAGCACCAAGAAATATTTTAATAATGTATAAAAGTCCCCCTCCCCTCTTCTTTCCCTTTTTATCCCTCCATAGAGGTAAGAATTCTGTTTCTTACAAATCTTTTCAGAAATGTTCTAGGCATACATTATATATACCCATGTCTAAACTTTCTTTATACATACTGTTCTACAATTTGCTCTTTTCACTTGAAATTAGGTCTTAAACATTGTTTTATACAAATACTTGTGGGTTAACCACACTCTTTTTAACAACAGCAAAGTATTCCATTGTATGCCTGTACTATAATTTATGCAACCACTTCCCTCATTGAATGGGTCATATTCTTTATGCAAAGCAATGGAAGACAAAAAGACCTACTTATAACAAAAAGAGATATTCACAACATATCAGCATGGTCATGGGAGTATAGGCCTTGGGCAAGAGTGCAGGAATTAGCTAAAAGTGTAAAAGTAACTTCAATAAACATGAAGGCTTGGCATCTCAAAGCACTTAATCATTTAAAGAAAATGAAAATGAAGCAAAAAACAGGATATAAAGTAAAATATGCTCCCACCCGCCAAAATAGACAAGTATAATCATAAAACCTGCTGTTCCAATTCCCTGCTGGGAAGACTGGGTTCTAAGACTATGCCCCTCAGGGTTGAGTATAAGCTATCTACCATGGGAAGAACAATCCAGGGGCCATTTTAAAAATAGGTGCATTTTTTGTTTGTTTGTTTGTTTGTTTGTTTTTTTAACTTACAGCAGTGGTAATATTTGATCAACAGTTAGAATTTTCCAGCTTCTCTTCCTTTTTGAATATTTTGAGATGGACTTCACTATTCATATGATAGGTTAAGATCCTCCTCATTTCTCTTTCCTTGGCTGTCTTAAAGAAAACAATCATCTCAGGTAGAGGAGTATTAGCAGGAGGGAAGAATGATCCTTGGGGAAAAATTTCGAGGTGTTTTGTTTTGTTCTGAATTAGGTGAATCCATTAACTGCCTGCACTCCACAGCCCTCACTCCCCACACTTTCCCTGAGTTTATTTAAGTAGTTGCCCATAGCAACCACCGACACTTTAAGTAGCTGAGCTGAGTATTGCGGGGAAACAGCTTGGCAAGCCTCTGTCTAGCTTCCATGATCATTCACTGTGCCCTGGAGGTAACAATATAAAATTCAAATGATAATTTTAAAATACTAACAATGGTTTTGTGTTTCCTGTGTTTAAAAAAAAAAAAAGGCACTACGTTTTTTAAGTGACATGGTACAACAGGGTCTGCTGGTCACCCTCAATACCACTGGAAATGGAATAATTTCAGGAATGAGAGGAACGCTGTGAAGAAACCCCCGCAGAAGGGACAGCACACCGTAGCCACACTGCTCTTCTTCCCTCTCCCTTTCTGGCAGCACCCATGCCCCTAGGGCTCCAGTCCTGCTGACTTACAGGCAGCCTGAAATAATAAGAGAAGGCAGAACTGTGTACAAATCTGGACTTTACAAATTTGCAGCCTTATGTGAGTGACTTCTCTGGTTGTGGCTTTTTGTTTTTCATTTTATAAATGAGTCTATTGCTGGGTGCAGTGGCTCATGCCTGTAACCTCTTTAGGAAGCCAAGGCTGGTGGATCACGAGGTCAGGAGTTCAAGACCAGCCTGGCCAAGTTGGTGAAACGCCCCCCGTCTCTACTGAAAATACAAAAATTAGCCAGGCATGGTGGCAGGTGCCTGTAAGCCCAACTACTGGGGAGGCTGAGGCAGGAGAATCGCTTGAACCTGGCAGGTGGAGTTTGCAGTGAGCCAAGATCGCACCACTGCACTCCAGCCTGGGCAACAAAGCAAGACTCCATCTAAAAAAAAAAAAAAAAAAAAATTCTTTTGAGGCCATTAAGTGAGATCAGAATGTTAAAATTTTTTAAAAATTAAAAATGGTTCTAATTATCTATTATTAAAAAAATATTGTGAGAATTAACTGAGCCAACTTATGTTAGGCACCTTACCTAGAATGCCCTATACAGTAAGCATATACTTAGCATCTCCTGTGTGCAAGCTAAAATGTTACTCAAAAATACATAAATAAATAAACAACCTTACAGGGAAAAGACAACAATAAAACCATACAAACAGATGCATTCAGAGACCAGGTTACTCAACACCCTCCATGTGCCAAGTCCCATGAGGCTCTTCCGCACGGAACTGGAATCCTACTTTCCTCTCCAAGTCAATCCCCCAGGATGGGCCCTGGACTGTGTTTTATTTTCTACACTGTAGCTGCCTGTAGCCTTTGATCCCTGTAGGTCTATCCCTGTCCCTGTCCCTGTCCCTAGAAAGAAGGTACTTCCTTCCGTCGCTCACCCCAAAGGGCTCACTGGCCGACCATGAAGCTACCCCCAGCTTTGTTCTCTGACTGTGGATCTGTGTGGCTGCTTTTGTGTCTCTGTCCTTTATTCATCTCTCCCTGACTCCTCGCCTCTGTTGGAAGCGTTTCACTGGCAAGTTGAATGATTAACTTCGGGTTTGGCGACGCTAAGTGTTTTACCTATTCTAAACTAGTGCCTTTGCCTGTGTTTACAGGAATTCAGTGACTCGGGGTATTAGTGCCTTTTCATGCTGCCGATAAAGACATACTCAGGACTGGGTAATTTATAAAGAAAAAGAGGTTTAATGGACTAACAGTTCCATGTGGCTGGGGAGGCCTCATAATCATGGCAGAAGGCAAGAGCGGCTATGAGAGCCAAGTGATAGGGGTTTCCCCTTATAAAACCATCAGATCTCTTGAGACTTATTCACAACGACAAGAACAGTATGGGGGAAACTGCCCCCATGATTCAGTTATCTCCTACCAGGTCTCTCCGGCAACACGTGGGAATTATAGGAGCTACTACTCCAGATGAGATTTGGGTGGGGACACCGCCAAACCATATCACAGGGGAAGCAGGGCTTACAGTATCCCAGACTGTTTTTCCTAGTACATTATGATAACACTGAGTCCTTGTCTCATTTGATCAATTTGGGCAAAACACACTCTTCCAACACTGTGTGTAGTGACCCACCTGACCCCTCCCTCCCGCTTTAAAAATGTTCAGAATGTTCTGTTTTTATGCTCACCAGCCTTTAACAGTATAAAGCTTTCTTTCTTCTCTTATTATTCGTATTTTTCATCCTTTGAACTACATCTGGTAGTTTGCTCGGCTGCTATAACAAAATACCATAGACCGGGTGACTTAACAAAAGTTTATTTTCTAGAGGCTGGAAGTCTGAAATGAGGGTGCCAATATGGTCAGGTTCTGTGAGGGCCCTTTTCCTGGCTAGCAGATAGGGCCACCTCCTCACTGACTTGACGTGGCAGACAGAGACAGAGCTCTTGAGTTTTTTTTTTTTTTTTTTTTTTTTTTTTTGAGACGGCATCTTGCTCTCTCACCAGGCTAGAGAGCAGTGGCGCGATCCAAGCTCACTGCAACCTCCGCCTCCCAGGTTCAAGTGATTGCCGTGCCTCCTGAGTGGCTGGGACTATGGCCCACACCACCATGCCCGGCTAATTTTTTGTATTTTAGTAGAGATGGGGTTTGACCATGTTGGCCAGGATGGTCTTGATCTCCTGACCTTGTGATCCATCCGCCTCAGCCTCCCAAAGTGCTAGATTACAGGCGTGAGCCACCATGCCCAGCCTCTGGTGTCACTTCTTATAAGGACACTATTCCCATCATGAAGTTCTCACCTTGTGATCATATCTAAACCTAATTGCCTCCCCAGAGACCCCATCTCCAGATACCACCACACTGGACATTAGGGCTTCAACATATGAATTGGGAGGAAAACAATTCAGTCCATAGCATCCGATATTATTTTCTGTCTTTGAGTATAATCGTTTATGGAAGGGTGGTGATGCACCCCAGCCATGAAGAAGAAACTATGAGTAAATGCATTTTAAGTTATTGAAATGTGAATTCTGAGCATTATTTTTACCAGCAATGTGCCTGCTGCTGGAATTTGCTTTGATAGCATGGTGAGGATCCAACAGTTTCCATCTCATGCTTCAGCTCTTAGCTCAGTGGCTGAGCGGCTGTGACTGACAGGTCTAGAGCGTATTCATGGATCGAGCTCACCTTACACGTCTGCTTCCTCCCAGGAGCTCTTTGATGGGCTGTCACTCAGCGCATGTTCCCTCTCTTTAGGGCCTCTTAAGAGAACACACTACCTGAATCCTACCAATGGAGTGGTACAATTATTAGAAACATTTGTCATATGCAGTACTCATGAAATCATTAAGTTTTCATGTAGTTTTTACAACTGTAAAAAGTTTGTGGTTTGTATCTCATTTGATCATTAAACAGCCCCTTTGTATACAGGAGAATCTGTTGCATTAATGACAGATCATGGGCAGACCAGAGTGTAGCCCAGGACTTCTCACTCCACAACCAGGATGTTTTCCATAGTATTAAATACCAGTGAGAAATGAGAATAGACGAGTTTTTCCCTCCAAATCTTCACTATGGAAGATTTCCTGGGACAATCTTGAGTCTACAGGTCTGAGTGCTTTGCCTATCTTAATCACAAATTAATTTCTCTCTCTCTCTATGTCTGCATTAGAACCCAGAACACAGATAAAGAGGGGCGGTAACAGTAATCAACACCAGTGATAATGTTTGCTTGGGGCTGCTGGAGAAACCTGGCTGCTAATTGGCAATAACCCAGTGGGCGATGTAGGGCCTTAACTCCTTAATCATATGAGCCGTTTGGCCATCTGATAGCATCCCTTTAAGACTGGCCCAATCCTGCAGCCCTGCTCGTTCCACCTGCTCATTCTTCCCAGCATTTCCAGATGTCCAATGAGATCATACAATAAAAGGATAACACATTTTTTGTGAGTTTTGGCTGGTATATACAAGGAGAACCTTTGTGTTTTATTTAGATAATTTGTATTCAACAAGCCCTGCAACCCTAAGAAAATAGGTGATGTGCCTGTCTATCTCCTGATCTAGCTACTTGGGAGGCTGAGGTGGGAGGATCGAATAAGCCCAGGAGTTGGGAGTCCAGCCTGGACAACATGAGTGAGACCCTCATCTCTAAAAATAAACAAACAAGTAAATAATACAAGTAAATTTAAAAATAGAAAACAGGTCAGGCGCGGTGGCTCATGCCTGTAATCCCAGCATTTTGGGAGGCCAAGGTGGGCAGATCACAAGGTCGAGAGATCGAGACCATCCTGGCCAACATGGTGAAACCCCTTCTCTACTGAAAATACAAAAATTATCTGGAGGTGGGGTACGCGCCTGTAGTCCCAGCTACTCAGGAGGCTGAGTCAGGAGAATCTCTTGAACCCCGGGGGGCGGAGGTTGCAGTGAGCCAAGATCGTGCCACTGCACTCCAGCCTGGCAACAGAGCGAGACTCCGTCTCGAAAAGAAAAAAGAAAACAGATGAGGACAATGGAGAAAATATATATTTTTAATAAGTGTTTATCTTAGCTTCCAATAAGAAAATCCCTGTGTCTGTTTCAAGGAATTTGGGGGCTTCTTCCTGACTTTTCATGACATCCAACTCCACTGTCACTTAGGACACTCAGTGAGTGTCTCTGTGATCCTCTGGATCCCAGCTAGAATGAGTTGTATATGTCCACAGAGTCTTACACTCACGCCAATTTGGAAGTAAGTGAGTAACTCACAAGGGAAATTGGCTTCAGTTACGTTCTCCCTGACCAATAAATAAGTTTTCATTGGATCGTTTGCATCTCTAAGATATTCCACGTTCTTCAGGATGCTGATTCCATCACACGGGAATGAATGCCTAAGGCCTCGCAGTGGGAGATAAGTGGGAGAGAAGCCGCTTTGCAGAAGTCAGGCGTGGTACGAGAGGAAACCGGTGACGCACTTTTTCTCCTCCATATGTTATCAGATTAGCCAGATCCTATGTGCTGAGAATTGGCAGAGCTCCCTCCGCTGCTGAATAGATTGGGCAGTAACTCCCAGCCACACAGCCACCTTGATAATTAGGTGACATTTCTGCCAGCTTCTGCAACCTGCCCTCTAGGGGGGCAGTGGGCCAAGTCACACCTTTGTGGCTACGTGTGTTCCCACGTGAATGATTCAACCCCATTGTTTTATGTCAGCCTTTCCTGTCCCACACAAAAGCCCCGAGTGTGAGCAGCTCTCTTTACACATAGAGGAGCCTCCCGCCTTCAGCCCCGTGTCAGTGCTGACTGACAGCATCCTGAGTGGGTTCTTCACGGGACGCTTTCCAGGTGTCATTCCCCATTGCTATAGTCAAGTTCAACAAGGTAGTAAGAGCAAGATTTTTAACACGGAGAGTTTTGAAGTCAGAAAAAAATGAATCTGTGCCTAGAATCGAGATGGGCTTTGAACATGTATCACAATAATGCACGCTGTCAGCTGCACTGAGTCTCTTCTGTATATGTTCTGTCCCAGCTAACAAGTTTCCTGCCTCATCACTGACCTCTGAGCTGTCACCTTCCATGCTGCCACAGATAGAGAAGTGTTAAAGGAAGATGTGCAGCCAAACAGGAGAGTCTGAGGGCAGGTGAAACCAAGAGACAACTGCGACCTAGCCAGCCAGGCCCTCCTTGAGAAAGGAGATGGGGGAGACGTGCAGAGTTAGGAACAAAGCATTTAAGTATATGCGGTATCTTCATTCATTCATGGGTTCATTTGTTCAGCTGGTACTTAACCTTGCTGTGCAGCAGGCACTGTGCTGGGCGCTGGGGATACCACAGTGAGCAAAACAGGCAGTAGCCCCTGCCTTCACAGAGCTTGCATCCTAGTAAGGAAGAAAAAAATCAGCAAGACAGATAGACATAAAGAGCAGGGAAGACTAAGATAACAGCTGAGAAGGAAAAAGTTAAACAGGAGGAGGTGCTGTTCAGAGACCGTGACCCCGAAAGGCCATAGTCACAAGGGGATAGTGTCAGGGTCACAGGGTGGGGCATGCAGCTGTACAAGGGGAAAGTGAGTCAGACAGGGAGCAGCAGATCCTGGAGGTGCACCTGGTGTGCAGGATGCCCCGTGCAGGAGGAGAGCAGGGGCGGCCACAGCAGAGAGCATGAGTAGCAAGCTGGACCAAAGGGAGCCGGACAGCCTGGGGCCTAGAGGCCACAGGGAGCACTCCGAGTTGTACTCTGAGTGACACGGTGACTCTAACAGCCTTGGGTGGAGGAGCAGCACTTTAAGGGAATAAATCTGGCTGCTCTATCGAGAAGAAATTGGAGGGGGCAAGGATGGGAGTCAGGGGAAGCCGCATAGCGCTCCAGGACAGCGACAGTGAGAGCAGGGTGGGGCAGTGGACAAGCACGCGCCCATCCTGAGGGCAGGGCTGGCAGGGTGCTTTTGTGGATCAGATGTGGGCTGTGGAAGGAAACAGAGCTGGCTATTGGATCACATGGACGACTCTAGAGAGGCCACATGGAACCACGGCGTGCCGAAACAGTCCATCTCAGAGAGGGGGCGAATAATTCATCTGCTAATTCCTCCTGGTCTGTCTTTCATTGGTCGAGTCATATTCCACGGGGTATTAACAGTGTTGCACTTCTGAGCTGTGATACTTACCGAGGGCCTTGAGGCTCCTAGTGAAGAAGCCTCCACAGGCCCAGTGGCTCAATGGAGTTGGGAAAGCCTGGCCCCGTCCCTGAGGGAGGTCGAGACACCAGCAGTGCCGCAGGTGGAGGAAGAGGCACAGTGGCCAGGCTTCACAGATGGCAGCAGCACGAACCATCCTGAGGCTGCTCTGTCCAGGAAGCAGGGCCAGCGTCCAATGCTGAGGGGTCAGGCAGGACCAACAGGATCTGGGAGGTACATGCTCAAGCCCCAGTACATTATCGCAGCAGTTCAGCCAACACAGGCTCAATCTGGGCTGACACCGGTGCCCAGAGAAGCTAGTCTGTATGGTGAGGTGTGGCCGCAGATGGTGGTGACACACATTGTCAGGTTAGTGGGACTATCCCATTCCTTCTGGCCTGTAGTGGAGGCCAAGACAGCAAGTGGAATTGCAGAGCTCAAGGTCCAACCTCCATATAGAAGGGGTTGAGAGAAGGGAAGGGAGAGGTCAAGGTCTCCATCAAAGAAACCAGTATGATGTCAAGACAGAATGTCCCATCATAATATCTTTTTTTTTTTTTTTTGAGATGGAGTCCCCCTGGAGTGCAGTGGCATGATCTCGGCTCTCTGCAGTCTCTACCTCCCAGGTTCAAGCAATTCTCCTGCCGCAGCCTCCCAAGTAGCTCGGATTACAGGCATGCGCCACCAAGCCTAACTAATTTTTGTATTTTTAGTAGAGACAGGGTTTCACCATGTTGGCCAGGCTGGTCTCGAACTCCAGACCTCAAATGATCCACCTACCTCAGCCTCCCAAAGTGATGGGATTGCAGACGTGAGCCACCACGCCCAGCCCCATCATAATATCTTAAGTACCCACAGCTGAAGTTAGGGAAGAGGGCTGCTGCCCTGCAGGCCCGTGAGTACCCAGGGCCAGCTGGTTACAGGGGTGGGGCGTGGGGCTTCTGCAGTGCAATGATACAGGTTAGATGTGGCCTGCAGTAAGGCTCTAGCCAGCCAGCTACAGTGGGGTCGGGGGTGGTCCTCAGTGTGGATGTGGGAGCAGACAGGGATTAACACATTACTTTGCTATTAAAAATGATAAATAGCCCCTTTGCCTATTTTTTAATTTTATTTTTTAGATGCAGAATCTCACTCTGTTGCTTAGGTTGGAGTGCAGTGGCAAAATCATAGGTCACTGCAGCCTCAACCTCCTGAGCTCAGGCAATCCTCCTGCCTCAGCCTCCCAAGTAGGTGAGACTACAGGCGTGCACCACCACACCCAGCTTCCTTTGCTTATCTCAACTGTGCTTCATTTCAGTAGATTACGTTCAGTAATACTGAAATTGTTATACTCTCTAGGAAAATACATTTTAATTCACAAAATACATGACTACGTATAATGCCATATATTACATAATGATTATCATTGACTCCTAAGTTAATATTGTGTTTTTGTCTGAATAAGATTTCTATCAATTCATCTCTTTCTCTCTCTCACACACACACACACACACACACACACACACGCACATGTGCACATCACCTTGCTTCAATAAATGGCATCATACAATGCAGACTAAGCTTTGACAGCTCTGGACTCAAGCCAACTTTTGGATCCATTGTTCTTATAAGCCACTTTGAGCTTTCTGACACCACTGGAGTAACAAATGTGTATGAAATCACGAGAGAAAAAAATGCTGGTTTTCACAGCCTTCCCATCTGTGCTGATTTCTAGTGAGTACTGCTACGCTATATTAAGCCAATTTTGATTAGTAATTATCATCATGTCTTGCAAAGTTCCTAGAAGATAAGGTGCTTGTCAAGTGTATTATTACAATGCCTGTGCCTGCTTTTCTGAGGGATATCATTTTTCAGATCCCGAGGAGCTGCCACATATTCCCCCACCGTTCTCCAGAAACATCATCAGAGTTGACAGGTCTTTATTGCCGCAGCCCAAAAGCCATGTCCATGGTGTACCATCGTGGTGAACCTGCACTAATTGATTCTGTCATTTCTAAGAGGCAGAAACCCCATCTGCGGGAGCCTGGTTGGTTCTTTTGTTTAATGAAGCAAAAGTAGCCTCCATGTTTGTCTGTGCCTGTCTGCAAAGTGACAGTGATTTATCTCGTGCTGAAAACAAGTTCAGGGGCCTCCTAGAGAAGCACATAAATCTACCAACCCCTTGTGACAGATGCTGAAGCCCTGCCAAACCCCTCACATTGACTCCTGCAAAGGAAACCTTCCCCACTGCCTGCCGCCACAAATGCACCATCCACTTCCCTGCAAGTCGTGAGTCCTTCCCTTTTCCCCAAATTCTTGCGTGGATATATCCAATTTAAAAGAAGATGCAGGCAAATACTCTTCCTTGAGTTAAATCTGATGTCTGTTTCCTGCTTTTCTCTAATCAAGTTGATAATGAAAATCACGACCTAATCCAACTTACTCATTTTGAAGATTAAAGAAACAAAGACTGGCCAGGCGCCATGCCTGATGCTTGTAATCCCAGCACTTGGGAGGCTAACACAGGAGGATCACTTGAGCCTGGGATTTTGAGACAAGCCTGGGCAACATAGCAAGATCCCATCTCTCCACAAAATTTGAAAAATTAGCCAGTCATTGTGATGCACACCTGTGGACTCAGCTACTCAGGAGGCTAGGGCGGGAGGATTGCTTAAGCCCAGGAGTTCGAGGCTACAGTGAGCTATCATCATGCCACTGCACTCCAACCTGGGTGACACAGTAAGACCCTGTCTCAAAAAAAAAAAGAAAAATAAACAAAAGAAGCAAAGACTCAGGAAGATTTTGAAACTGTCCAAACAAAAAAGAGGCAAGTTCCACCATTCACTAGGCATCTGCTTGTCTACCAACTAAACAAAGAGAAGGAAGGTAGGTCATTCTAAAATTTTTCTTGGAGACTGAGAATTTTACAATTTTCCACAGATTCTGACATACCATCTGCGGGCTAATAGGCATCTCCTCAAACTAAAAACCAGCTACTGTACCTAGTTGACATTTGAAAGCCATGAAGAACTTATCAACATTTGCCCACATTTAGGCTAAAAGAATTTTCTTTGACTCTGAAATAATCTATGTGCCAGAGCTACTGCTTATGGTATTTCCTAAAACATAGCTTCTGACCATTAAAAATATTATTGCTGGTTATCTTAGCATGGTGCCTAAATTCAGATATTTCCTTTTTGTTGTTGTTTCATATCTGTCACCTCCTTGGTATTTCGCATTAACTCTTGGGTCCTCATCACTCTTAACCTCACTCAAGTCCTCCCAAATGCCACAGTCAAGGGACATTTCTGCATACTCATCTTTTTTGACATTTCCATAATTACACTGTTGACTACTATCTTCTAGGAACTTTCCTGTTGGCTTCAGTGCTGCCCCTCTCTCTTTGCTCTCCTCCTAAAAATCAGACAGTTTCTCAGTATCTTTTGGGGGTCCCCTTCCTTCAGTGTCTCTAAATATTGATACATCCTGTGGTCCTGCCTTGATCACTGCCTCTTCTCATCCAATATAGTCTCTTTAGACAATCTCATCCACCCTTGCAGATTCATCTGTTACCTACTTGGCTTTAACCCCCAAACTTACCTCTTCGATCCTGGCCTTCCATCTGAGCTCCACATCTCTGAGAAGTTTCCAGCTTTTTCTGGATGGCTCCCTGGCACCTCAGTGTTGAAAGTTATCACAAGGGGGCTTTTCATGCTCAGTCTCTTACCTGTTCTTTCCTCTCTGTTTGTTACCATTCTTCCCCCAGCCTCTGTGGGAGGTTTATTAAAGTCCTACCTCTGTGGTAGGTTTATTAAAGTCCATTAATTATATCTTCTAAACATTTCTCTAGTAAATTATCCGAAAGACCCTCATTACGAGACGTATTGCACTGTGTCGGAACTGTTCGTCTACATGTATCTCTCCCCTGCTAGACTCAGAGCGAGGGCTCAGTCAAGGACTAGCACCATAATATCCATCTGTTTCTTCCGTGATGTACTAGCACTGTAGGAGCTGGCACAGAGTACGTGCTGAATTAATTGTGCGAATGAATTGATAAATGTATAAATGATCTGTCACATTAGAAGAATGTTTGAAAATGAAACAATTAGCTGTAATATCACCACAGAACAGGAATGGTTCTGTTGTGGCTGTTCTTTGTTTTCAGCATGTGTTTTCACTGTTTTGTTCATAGCACACATATTTTTAGGTGGCTGTAACAATAATAGACATGTAGCTTTGTGTTCTACTCTTTTTTCACTTAAACATTGATTCATAACCATTTCTCTGTGTATTTACAGGTGCTTTGTAGCTCTCCTTTATAATGGCTACATTATATGACAAAAGTAGCTCTAGAATGATAGTGATAGGACTGCCAAGCCTGACCCTGTAAGGATTACATCTGATTCACAAAGCCGAGTGCCAGAGGAGCCTGCCAATGTGTAATGACCTTGAAAAGCTACTTAACTCAAAGAGCAAATTTTCCTATTTGCCAAATGAACCTAATCATAGTTGTTTGTAATCCTCAGAAGAAAAGGTGTTGTAGAAGTAGAAATCATTTTTAGTATCTCACATGTTTGAAATGTTTGCGGGATAGAGATAACTCACTCTCCATGGTCTCTTCCTTTGAAGGCAGGGCAGGTTAGTGAAAATTTACCTTTCCCAAGCAGTGAGGATTGAAAGGATTAAGCGAGGGGAAATGAGGCAAAAACATCTAATTTACTCTGTTGTTTTGGAGTCATCTATTTTCATCTTTTAAAAGTTTCCTCCCTATCTTTCTGCCATATTATCATCTTTGCCTGATATGATTAAATTTTAGCACTGGAAGGAAACCGAGGAATTATAACTAGTCCAACTCTCATGTTTCAGATGAAGAAGGACTTTGGAAAAAGCACAGATGCTTGCATACCCCTCTTCTTAGGGAAAAGAGAGATGGAGAAGTGTGGATGATTTTACAGGGGTAGTAAATGCTTCTTAGGGGAATCCAGTGAGCTTAAAGAACATACAGTGGCCTGGGACAAAGTCTATTGGACCCACAGAGCAGGGAGTGGTTAGTGACAGAAGTCAGTTCAGGTGCGTTGACAGATTTAAGTCTTTCTTCCTGTGATATGAGTCCAGTTACTAAAGACTCGGGAAAGAACCAAAGGGAATTGTTTTTTTGACAAGTCCAGACTTTAGGCAGATGAGGGCACTTCAGAGAACTTCATCCTGTGTTTTGCAAGAGACAGAGGATAAGAGCTCGGGGCAGCGGGGTCAGAGAGACCTCGAGAGCCTTCTTCAGTGCGGCATATCAAAGTGCCATATTTTGGGGTATTGGTTTCTCAGCCCCAACAGAGTCAAAAGGAAGCCCAAATTTTGCACAGTTTTCTGGTAATATTTCAGAAGGAATGAATACCAGTAAGAATGAGATAAAACTGCCAAGAGGATCATACAGCCCCCGTTGTACTCATGGTAATACTATTTTCATATGACTCATCTTAGTTAAATCATATGAACCACAGTGAAGTCATGAGGAAATTCATATTAATAGAAGTTCATTTTCCTCTAGTTTACCTTTTTTTTTTTTTTTTTTTTTTTTTTTTTGAGACAGAGTCTCGCTTTGTCGCCCAG